>NC_142110.1:44209886-44512916 GCF_056152115.1 Neolamprologus brichardi | reverse complement strand
ACAGATATCCAGCCAAGCTTTTGTTAAATAAATAATGACACTGTGTAATATTCAATGTAATGCTGTTCATCTCAGGTTGTATTTAAATAACTTTAGAACCTTTTAAAGATCACATGGTATTTTATTTTGTCCTCATCTGTAAAACCTTAGAAATTGAGAGAGGGTGTACTTATTTCAGTAACTTAAATAAACAAAAGACAAAAATATTTTTTAAATATTAGCATTTTAGCTAAGGCAACTATACTCACTATTTAAATTCTTTGATGAGGTTTTTGTGAATCTTCATGCAGAAATCCTCCACTGAAGTTCGTTCATTGGGGAGCACAACAGGAGACGTGTAATCAGGAAGCTGGCCTTTGGGTTTGGTGTAGCTGTAAGTAAACGTATCATCTCAGTAACTTTTTCCAGTCTGAACACACAAACACTTCAATTTTCCAAAGACTTGCTTTAAATCTATAACTGACTTTCGCCGCATTCACAGCATCTTTTGCAGATTGTATTGATGCAAATTCTTACATGCGCACAAGCCTTAAGTAGTCCCACATCCTCTCCAGCAGGTCATCAAAGTTCCAGCGGTGGTGGGCTGAGATGGGCACAGTGTGGGGCACTTTGTAGATGATGTCAAGCTCTTCAATGGAGATCTGGTCGATTTTGTTGAGCACATAAATGCATGGGATGTAGACGCTGTTGGGACAGGGACACAGTCTGTAAGTGAAACCACTACATACTCAGTTATACTAAATAATCCAAGAAATAAAATGGTGGATAAATGAGTCTATATTTTGGTGCCGCATGAAGCCTTCTACTACATTTACTTGTTAACTAACATGTCAGCTGATACGCAAATGTTAGATATTACAACTAATGCCATTTGCCTGGCACAGGGTGCACGCGGTCTCAAACAGAAGATTTACAAATCAATTACTTTTGGCAGAATAACTCCTAATGAATATCATTATAAATTCATAGAGCTTGCAGTAAAAGTAAGATCAGGTGACCTTGAACTATCCCTCGGTGTTGCTGCTGTTGGCTCAGAATAATGCACGACCTCCCATAATGCATTTGCCTCTTTCACTCCTCTCGCACTTACATGCGACTAGAGTAAGTCCTTTTTTTGCACTCTGTCACAGTTTGTGCTTTGCCATCTCTGTGCTTTTCCCTTTCCCCTCACAGCAGATGGCTGCTCCACCCTGAGCCGCGTTCTGCCAGAAGCCTCTTCCTGTTAAAAATGAGTTTTTCTTCCCACTGATGCCAAGTTTCTGTTCATAAGGAAATTGCTGAATCACTGGGGTTCGTCTATAATGTTGTCTTTAGCTTAAAATATTAAGTGTCTTGAGACCATTGTGATGATTTGGTGCTACATAAATAAAACTGAACTGCATTGTCAACTATACACTCTAGTATACTCTGAGTCACTGACATGCTCTACTGTTTCTACTACATTTAGTAAGACATTTAATTCCTTTATTCTGCTTGTTGAATTTGAGATATTTTGTTTTTCATATAAAGCTTAATATTTTTATTTAAATGTAAACTTATCTTAATTTATTGTATTTTTTTTTTTAACTTCAAATTACCCTCTGCCTTATTTCTTTTGACATATCTTCTTTTATCGATCTATATACTGTTTAAGCACTACTGCCTGATGTGGAGTTTACATGCCTGGGTTCTCGCTGTACTTCCTCCCAGTCCAAAGACATGCAGTTAGTGGGTTTAAGTTAATTGGTGATTGCAAATTGGCCGTCTGTGTCTGTGTGAATCATTGTCTGTCTCTCCATGTTAGTACTGCCACAGACTGGTGTTTTATCCAGGGTGTACCCCACCTCTCTATGGTAGCTGTGATAGCCTCCAACCCTCTGCTACCCTGAATCGGATAAGTGTATATTAAATAATGTATATTTCATTCAATTGTATAACAGGTGGTTACAGTTTCCACTGTGTCCATTTTCCTCCCAAAGTTCAGTAATTTTTTGTAGGAAAAAGTGTTTACGTTTCACAGGAACATCTGACTTTATTTTTTTTATATATGTATATTAAGTAATTTTAATCATGTTTAAAATATGTAGTGCTACATTTCCTTTTGTTAAGACACCTCTCTTCAAATAAATACTGTAGGCAAGGAGGGGGCCCCACCTAATGCTTTATGCAATTACAGTTAATAGGCCCATAGGCTTCTGAATTATGAGAATTTTTAAAAATATTTTGCCTTTATGAAACACCACAGTGGATTTTAACTCAATTAAATGTGAATGAAAGCCAGAATTTATCATTAATTCAAGGGATTTTCACAAAAAAACCCTTCTCTGCTCAGGTTCAGCCAAATGCTGCAAAACTGATCAGACAGAGCTTTGCAGTGCAAATGGATGATGACCTAAAGCATACTGCAAAAGCAATGATGAGTTTCTCAAGGGAAAGAAATGAGACGTCAATGGCCAAGTCACCTGATCTCAAATCAGTAGAGCAGCTTTTCAGTTATTAAATACAAAAGTGAGGGCAGAGAGACCCACAAACAAGCAGCAGCTGAAGGCAGCTGTCGTAAAAGCCTAGTGGAGCATCTCATGGGAGGAAACAACATCTTGTGATGTCCAAGGGTGACTTCAAGCACTCACTGCAAGAATTACAAAAAAAAGTCCTTGTGTTTAAAATTATGTTTGTCCAATTACTTTTCAGGATTGTTTAGGATTTACAGCATTAAGAAATGCTGTAAATCCTAAACACGCAATGCATTTTTTTGGCCAAATCTCTTACAATAAAGCTGAAAGTCCGGACTTCAGACTTTGATTGACCAGTCTTAAGATCCACAATGGGAGTGTACAGGATTTAGATATTATTTAAAAAATATTCTATAGACATAGTGTTTGGTAAATTTGTTTCTTTTCTGAAGTTGTAGTTTTTATTTTATTGTATTGTGGTCTTTCTCCCAGTTGCTTTTTTCAGAGGAGGGACCATGCTCAACTCCACATCTCTGATCCCATATTTGTTGACTTCTTATATTAAGATAAAAACCTTTGAGTCATCTAAGTAAGATTAAAACAGGAGTTCTCCCAGATGCTGCCTAGCACATAAACAGCATATTTAAATCCATCTGTAGTGGGAATGATGGGAGTGTTAAATGGGATTTCAGACCGGCAGGCCACACCCACTGAGAATGACTAAGAAAGGCCCATTGTGACACTTCAGCAGCTCACCGATTTCCCTCCACCACATCGATGAGGTCATCAGCTGTGGAGTCACTGCGCAGAGTGATGTCGGCGTTGTGGATCTTGTACTCTGCCAAGATACTCTTAACTGTTTCAGCATCAAGCTCACTCTGTGCACACTGGAGAGAGAAAGAGAGAGTGCATGTGGATGGATGACTTAAAGTAACACAAAAAAGCAAGAAAATGGTCATAAAAAAAAAATCACACAATTTAAAGATTTGTATTAATAAATAATTACATATTAGAGTAAGCAATACAATAAAAATCCATATGTTCTAATCCATGTGGCATCACTACCCATTTCTGCATCTAAATGCTCTGCTGAATTAATAAAAGTGGCTGCTCTCCAAGGTGTTACAATAAACTGCAAAATATGAAAAACATTCAGCTCTGGACATAAACGAAAAAGGGAAAATTAAATACCACCCATGTTTGTTTGATTAGAGAAAACGGGATAGTTGACATTCTGCTACCTCATGATGAGCTACAGAACTACTGTTAGGCTAACATTAGCGCAGTTAAGATGTAGCAAGAGGGTTAAACTGTTCTCGAAATGCCTGTCTGGCATTTTAGGATAAACACCAAAAAAGGACAAAACATCAGACAAAAAAAATGTCTGGGACTGTGAGATTTTAAAAACTTAGCTTGGAGAACACATTATACTTGAATGTAGAGGCTGAGAATGACAAGTAAATGATGTTTTAAGTATCAGTGTAATTATTCACTTCAGTTATTAATTCTAAAGTGAAAATTTTAAGTGCGAAGTTTCATTTAGTGTGTTTATTATATGAGACGTACCGTAGCGGTAAAGTTGATGCCTCCTTTGTCCTTTTTCTTGAAACCAATGTTTGGTGGTTGCTTGTTAAGCCGAATGCCGAAGCCTTCCAGCTCATGTTCTATTAGCTTCTTATGAAGAAGAGGCTTCAACACATCGAGCACTATCAGAATCAGATTGCAGGTTCGAGCCACTGTGAGAGAGCGGAAAACGAAACAATAACATCAGTCAGAAATGTGTAAAAAGAAATCCCAGTTGAAGTACACCTGTTCAGCTGCTCGTTAATGCAAATATGAAATCAGCCAATCACAAGGCAATATTTAGACATATAGCCAGGTAGGTCATATGGGTCAAGACGACTTGCTGAAGTTCAAACTTGAGCCTCAGAATGGGGATTTAAGTGACTTTGGTTTTTGATGCAGGACGAGCTGGTCTGCATTTCGGAAAAAGCTTTCAGGATCTACAGAGAATTGTCTGAAAAAGGGAAAATATCCAGAGAGTGCTGTGGGGAGTGCTTTTTATGGAAACCAAATGACCACTCCATAAACACATGGCACAATACAGGAGGGAAAGCTCAACAGAACAAAACAAATAAACTTAAAGGAGAAAGCACATTTTTTGAGGATGCCAGTGTTCACATTTTGGACCAAGGACACAGACAGTTTGAGAGACGAGTAAAGAAGTCCATCTACATCCACTGTGAATGTCTGTCACTAAACAGAGGTGGTGGGTGTGACACGAGTTATCAGCCACCTACAATGCAAATTTGAGAAACTTTCCCAAGCATTTCAACACCCACTCTCACCTTACCTCAGGTGACCTCGATAGCTCATATGAGGTGCAAAAAATGTCTTCACAAACTTAAAGAAATCTAGTTACCTTCTTTTCAAGCACTTAAGACTACCATGACCTGTAAAATCTACATAGACAACTGAGCATTATTTAAAATGTCACAGCCTACCTAGGTATTGTTGCAGCAGGATATGTCTGTGAAGGTTCTCAGTCATTCAGGTCATCGTAGTCAAAGGAGCTTGCAAAGATCTGCCATCTATAATCCAGTTTTGAGATCCCTTCCCAGACGCCTTAACGCCCACTCACATCCTGGGCCGTCTGACCTCAGGAATTCGCATGATAAGGTGGGGCCAGGTTTCACAATGAACTCATCCGAAACTCTGGCTGATTGGGACCCACACCCAGTTTCACACCTTGGCTCAGGCGATTAGAGGATCATCAGGGGGTCCTTTTGTCCCTCTGTGGGGGGATACTCCCACTAGGTTTATATCTGGGACTCTCCACCATTTGACCTTAGAACTGAAGAAGCTTCTCGGATGAGAGGTGAAACGTCTTCAAGTAACTTAAAGAAGTCCAGACGCTTTTTCTTTGCAAGCTCCTTTGACTTGCAGCAGGATAGCACACCATGTCACAAAGCATCTTAAAACAGATTTTGTAAACATGACATTAAGTTGTCAGCAGCTGATAAATCTGCAGCAACTGTGTCACATTATCATGTAAATATCTGAGGAATGTTTCCAGCACCTTGTTGAATCTGTGCCACATAGAATGAAAGCAGTTCTAATGGAAGTACCACAACCTGGTACAATGAAAGCGTAACTAATAAATTGTCCAGTGAGTGGATAAAGCTGAGGTTCACTGCCTGGCCATAATGGTCAAAAAGAAATCTTTGAGCAGGCATGCACTTTTTGATGCCAGAGAAAAATGTAACAGTAATGAAGTGGAAAAGTTTCAAAACGTGCTTGCATACACGATATAAGTGTGCCATGGGAAGAAGGCAGTGATGAGGCTCATGAAAGGAAGAGCTTAACACACCAAGACTTTATCCAAGAGTGTAGAGTGAAAGGGTGGCAAGTATGTCTGTTTCCTCTAGAAGTGGGGTGTGGAAGGTTCCCAGTACAGTCACTGTAGATGGCACTCACTACACTCAGAGTAGAGCTGGGCGATAAGATTTTTTCATATCACGATATGTTTTTTTTTTTCATTTCAGGCGATAACGATATATATCACGATATAGGCCAAATAACTATCTTTGTAAGATTTAAATGTGCCGTTGCTCACAAGTAAAATGTGAAATAATCAGCAGCTTGTTTTGATTGAAATCTTTATTTCCCATAATAAGTTCAACAGGGTAGATGTACTTAAGGAACATGAGACTTTTTCAGATAAATAAAGGCAAATATTGCAAACTACACAAAAGGCAGCCGCTAAAGCGTTTAAGTTTCAAAATAGAACAAACGAAACAGGCTACTAAATTGTCAATTCCACTTAGAAACAAAATATCAACTCTAAAAATAAATCGTAGTTTGTTTTACAGAAGAACAGACAAAATTCACTAACTTTTGTCAATATCAAATAAACTGAGAACTAAAAGGAAATTCTCAATCTCTCCTTGTTGTATAGCTTAGCTTTGCAAACAGTTTTAACAGTTACTTTAGTCTGACAAAAGCCGAATGACGAATTAGCGCTTCCAGTCAGAGATTGAGCATGCACTGGTTTATTGTATTTCCAGACTTGCTTTCGGCAGTGCGCGCTACTCTGTTTTTTGTCAGACTTGAAATAGCCGAAATACCTTCACACTACGGAACTTCTGTGGCTCTTCCGTTCGACAATCTCTCCGGCATTGGAACCATCATCTGACCTTCGGTCACACTCTCGGTTGATTTTTCTCTAGTCGGCACACTCATTTCCTCCATTACCCAGGCGGCACGGCGGCTGGCTGCTTCCCAAACAAATACACATGTGCGGCTTGGCACTTGTGCTGTACGTAACAAGTCACGTGATGCTGCGGTTGTGATTGGTTCGGCTCTGCGCTAGTTAATTTGGATTGGCTGTTCTTCGTCTTCTTTTTTTTTTTTTTTAAGAGGACAAGCAAGATGAGGCTTATCGCAATAGTTTAACTTTTCTATCGAGAAAAAGTTATTTCGCAATACATATCGTTATCGTTCTATCGCCCAGCTCTAACTCAGAGTTTCAGAAAATGAGCGGAAGACAGCTGTATGCAGGAACATTAGCGCAGGTAATGTTGTGGAAGCAGCAGAAAGAGCCTCTTATGGGCTCTGGTATAAAAGGGAGGTGTAGGGTTGGAAGTGTGGAGGTGGTGGGCAGTGATTTGGCCATCGCTGCTGACACGCCAGATGGAGGGTGTTGCAATTAAGGGTTGAAACGCCAGGTTAAGCCTGGGCATGACATCAGCTCCAGGCTAAAGGCACAGTCAATCTGTAGAGCATCAGCAGTTGTGTTTTAAGCAAACTTTAGATAAACAATGTGAATCATTGTCTCACTGAAAATCATTGATTTTAGTGTTCTCGCATCTACAAATACAACATCTTATGATTTAATCTGTCTATAAATATATACAGGAGAAAACTAAATTCCAGTAGCACTATTAGTTGTGCTGCCATTAGGGCTGGGCCATATCATACCGTTCACGGTAATACCGGTATAATGTTGGGCAACGATAAGAAAATGAAATCTCGCGATAGAATATGGGTAAAACGCACATACGCAGTGCCTTTTGTTTTCATACGCACATGGCGGAAAAAGCATGGCAGTGACAGAGAATGAGAAGGGTGAAAGCGGATCGTTGAATGAAACGGATGAACCAGAATTGGTTTGTAAAAATGCTGCAACTTCAGTGGTGTGGAACTGGTTTAGCTTTCGTCCGTCAGATACACAACAAGGCACTATTTTTGCTAGAGCATGCTAGCGGGCCGTCGTTATTACCGTGTTGTTTGGAAAATACGGCACACTTAAAATCAATCCTTTGATTTTTCTGAAAATCGACAGTGCCCCTTATAATCCCGTGTGCCTTATGTATGAATTCTGGTTGTGTTTACTGACCTCGAAACGAAAATCGCTCGGCGCTCGAAAATCTGTCAAATGTTTTAGTACGACTTTGCTAAGCTACGAAGCCGCACCGCTTGATGGATTGTCAGAGCATTACAGCTATCGTAGGCAGGAGCCTCGCGGAGTGATACGTACTGTGCTTCAGCATATTATTACGGTAATGTGTATGTATAACCTCTTTTTAAGTTTTGTGGATATTATACATGGTTATGCTGAGGATATGTCGGCCAATTTCCACTGGAAATGGCTTTTGGTTAAACTGTCAGCAAGGAATTTGCATTTGCACTGTTAAGTTTTTATATAACTTTAATACACATAAGAAACAGCTGTTCGTTTAAGTGAAAATACATTGGGGTTTTTTGCACTAATAAAGTTGTGTAGTTGTAAAGTATTTTGTCTAGTGTCAATTATATTGTCAGTTATATCGTTATCGCAAATTTTCAAATGTATATCGTGATAAATACTTTTGGTCATATCGCCCTGCTCTAGCTGCCATTGTATTTCCCTCCAAGCAGATTCCACTGTAATCAAACATTACCTGCGATGACCTGTCGGCCTCTGCCCTTTCCATCTTTGGCGCCCTCAATGATTCCTGGGAGATCCAGGAGCTAAAAAGGACAAAGTCAGAAAAAGAAAAATATAAGCAAATAACTTAAACCTCACCACAGCATGAACAATATTCCAGATTTTGAAGAAAGCAGAAACTCTTGTACCTGAATTTTAGCACCTTTATACCGAATGACTCCAGGTACTGTTGTTAGAGTGGTGAACTCGTAGGCAGCAACCTCAGAGTATACACCTGCAAGGTTACTTAGCAGTGTAGACTTTCCTACAGAAGGAAAGCCGACAAAGCCGACACGAGCGTCACCGGTTTTTGCTACATCAAAACCTAAAAGTTGGAGGAAACACATGAAAAAAAAATCAAATATGCATTAACATTCTTTGCCGGGCAAAAATATAGAAATATTTAAAATAAAATTTTGGTAACATGGACACAAGTATCCTGATTTCACCTTCTCCTGTCCCACCACCGCTGCCTCCTTTAGGTGTGATGAGTTCCCTTCTGAGTTTGGCAAGACGTGCTTTGAGCAGACCCAAGTGGTGAGCTGTGGCCTTGTTCTTCTGCGTCCTGGCCATCTACAGTGAACAATAATACCAGTCTGCATGAGAACTTTCTAAAAAGCATTAAGTAAGCAGTTTTTACTGACTGCACTCAGGTACAGTCATGGTGAAACTTAAAACAGAATAGACTTATCCTTTACAATTCAAAGTTTAATTTTGTCCATCTGGATTTACTGTAATGTCAGTGCAGTAACAACACTATAAACCTGCTCCCATTCTCTCATGTTGTACAGTTTTTACTTTATGCCAACTTAAATGCAAGAGTTTGACATGCAACTTTAACTCAAACTTACATACTTGAATGATCATAGTTAAGGCAAAGAGTTTTTTTTAAAAAACCTCAATTAACAGATATTTATTCATTTTATTTAATAATCTTAGTTTTTCTGTCCATTTGATAAATAATACAGTTTAAAGCATTTAATGTGGGAGGAAACATTTTTAATAGGCAGGAAAAGTCCTGGCCAAGATCAACACAGCTGTATTTCTCTGCACATTACAATGTAGGTTGTGACAGGGAGGGCATCCGGTGTAAAGTCTTTGCCAAATCAAACACGTTAGCTAGAAATGTTACTAGTGACTTACAAGAACTGCTACCGGTACAAATGACCAGCAGGGTGGCTGCTAATGGCCAAAGACTAAGAAATAATAGTAGGGGGAAGGCATGTTTGGAGGCAGTAAAAAAGAAGGCAAGATTTTAAATGTAGGAATTATGGCTGGTAAAGTGAGAGAGATGGCTAACAAAGGAAAGGATGTTCAAGATGGATCTGCCAGGCAGGGAGATAAGAGGACGACCACAGAGAAGACAGATGAAAGCAATGATCTGCTCTGGCAACCCTTAAAGAAGACACTGAAACAAGTCGTCTTTGCACTGCAACGTGGAGGGTTTCCTTTTACTGCCTCTGATAATACAGTAAGGTTTCCATTAAAAACTAGAAAAGGCATTTTCTGAAGAAACTGCAGTGTGAATGCTAATAGCTGAATGTTTTGAGCTGAAATGAAATAATTTCTGAATGTTAAGTTAAGTTAAGTTTAAACTAAACTAAAAACTTAAACTAAAACATTCAGTGCAATTTAAAGCAAGTACCCCTTGCTGGTACGAACTCTCATGTTCAAATTTGAGGCTTTCTCAATACAACAACAGACGGCACACCATACAAAGATCATAATATATGGATACGTGTGGATTAGAAGACAACACTGTCGTTTTAAGTTAACTTGTATTGAACAGTTAAAGTGTACACGTTATGTAAAGGCGAACTTGTTACTTGTTACCACCATCAACCTGCACTAGCACATCCGTTACACTGTCTTATATGATTAGTAATGGATTCACAAGTTCACTGATTGGGTAAAGCAACTTTATATGCACTTTGTGGCCAAAAGAAAAAATGTGAGTTAGAAATATTAAGAGTAAAACAAAGCCCGGCTGTAATATTTTTGCTAATGCTAACAGTTTGTGGCTAGCTTAAACGTGACTGTCAGCGGGTTAGCCCGCCCGCTGTTTCCATCTTACCTCATTTTCAATTTCTGCTATTTTGGCGAGTATACTCATGGTGACGGTGTTCCCCGTGTACAATTCACGTTACCGATTGAAACCAAAAAGGTTTTACATGGAAGTTGGCAACGTTATTGGGGTACTTTAGCATGCACACCACACAAACGCGGTTGTGCGGTGTTTCCAGGGAAATCTCGCGAGAACCGGGACAGAGGCGGGTCATGGTACCCGGTGCGTTGACCAATGACAGCCCGCGTTCACTCACAGGTTGCTCACTGAACAAAAAAGAGAAACCAATGACTGTTGAGAAAAACGCAAACGCAGCATGAGCTTCCATAAGTGCAAATGCTTCATTTGCGAATCAGGAAGGTGGAATTTAGTACAACTAAAATTGCAAATAAAATGTATAAACACAAGTACTGCTATAGTACGGCTATGGATAATGGAAAATTCCATTATTCATTTGGAAAGGTTGTTCTACTTCACTGGATATCAGAAAAAAAAAAAACGTTTAGTTAACTTGCTTGATAAATCCCAGTTAGCTCTTCGAGGAAAAAAAATCATTACGTCAAAACGTACAATAAAGCTATTAAACACAATATTTTATTAAGAATTAATGAGGCCTGTGTGCCTGTGCAAATGAGCATTGGCTTGTACTTTTCTCAAGTTTCGGATGTTTCTGAGTTGTGAGGAGACATTGTCGCACTAAATTGATTTAAATAACTTTTTTACGCTGTAAAACATCAGATTTAATCAATGTCTAGCTGAGAATGTACCACTGTTGTCTTATATCTTCATACAAAAGTTATACACCTGTACCTAAAATATTGCACGAGTACATTTACTCAGGTTGGATAGTGCGCTTTTATTTCTTTTGCCCTTTTAATGAAATAATCCACAAGTTAAATATTAGAAGTGCTTTTCAGTATAAAACAAAACTATTTAACTACACATGAACTAAATTATGGTCTCCTAAATTAGGTTATGAATAAAAAACACCTCTATAGAAGAAAATCTTGATGAAAAAATAAGCTCGTGGGCCACTTCACTGAGTACACCTTAGTGATATGAGGTTAGAATACCCTTTGCCTTTTGAGTAGCCTTAATTCTTCGTGACACAGATTCAACGAAACGCCGGAAACATTCCTCAGAGATTTTGGTCTATGTTGAAATGATCACACAGTTGCTGTAGATTTTGCAGCTGCACAACCCTTTATGAGAATCCCCCATTGCCACATCCCAAAGGTGCTCTATTGGATTGAGATCAGGCCATTTGAGTACAGTCAACTCATTATCCGTCAGTGTGAGATGATCTGGACTTTGTGACATCATGTGTAATCCTCCTGAAAACAGCCATCAGAAGATGGACACACTGTGATCATACTGAAGACCGACCGATATATCGGCACTGCTGATATTATGAGTTATGTTATGAGTGGTAATGTTATCAGTTTTCATGTTGCATAGTTTGTCCACCAGAGGGCGCTCTTTAACGTCTTTGCTGGCACCAATGACTGTCATTGGTTGGCACAAACACGGCAGATCTAAGTAGAGTCAGGCAGAGCATAAACAAGTAATCCAGGACTTGCTTTGACAATAAAATATGATTATTTTTAAACTGAATTGGAAGGACTCATAAATAACATAACAGATATTATGGAAATTTGTTTATATTTCATGTCACCCATCAGCCCGTCTAGCACCAACAACCACGCCATGTTCAAAGTCACTTAAATCACCTTTCTTCCCAATTCTGATCCTCCATGTGAACTTCAGCAGGTTGTCTTGACCATATCTACCTGCCATGTGATATGTATCATATTTAATACATGGGTTTTTGTGTTATTCATGAGCTGTTGAAAAGGTGTACCAAAAAAGCATCCAGTGAGTGTATAACTGCATATAAAGTCAAAGCTGAATGCACACAAAGTATTGCAAACTGATACTTCGGTAAGATTAATATAATATCACATTTGTTTAATAATAATTACATTTATTCAGGTAGACGTTTAAATACTGTAACTGGATTTCTGGTGTATAATTGTAAAATTGTTGCATGCTAACTTTTAAGAAATAATCAATTCTATCTTTCTGCTTCTAAATAAGAAAAATCTTATAACTTTGTTATATACTTAAGGACTATCCCTTTACTTTTGCCAACACAATGGCAAGTCTGGCTATATCAAATAACCTAATGTATGTCATAGCAAGCCTATTTCTTTAGAAGATCTACAAAGTCTGTGGTGCACTTTACCTGGAGCGTACATACTGATGAGCGCATTGTCTACAACACTGGTTATTGCACTGAACTGTGTAACATCTTTCTACAAAAGCACATAAGATACAAACCCACATTTAAATGCATACAAAAAGGATGGAGACCGGTGAAATTGTATATTTTTATTGTTTAATTCTTTATCGTTTAAGTCGCATACAGTATAGTCTGTCATTGGTTTCTATGCTGCTAAAGTTTGTGGACGGAACATCTGTGTTTTGTCAACTCTCTGATTGATTTATTGGTTAATGAGTGAGCTGGTTGAACAAGACCTGTGATGGATCTCCTCTGACCCATGCGATGCTCTGTGAACCTTGGAACGGCTGTTTTAAGAATACACAACCATTATGGTCATATACTGAGTAATAATGCATAAAAGAGTATGTTGGACACATCAGGAGATCTCACAGTTCATATGTAGCTACAGTGCATTAATGACCAAAGTGGATATATGAATAAAATCAGAATATATGTTAAATCAATTGTGGACCGTAACATTTCCAAGTGTAGTAAATGCCAATCACATTTACCAGCCCTGCTCTTCCAGCTCATCCAGCAGTATCATCCAAAGCGTATGCTGTAAACGATAGATGAAGTGGGAAGAATGCCACAGTTTTTAAATCACACTGTTTGTTAATTATGTTCAGGAAAAAGTCTCACAGACAGTTTTATGGATCTCAGCTCCAGTCCGAGATATCCTTACAGTGTGCTAGTTATGCTGAATCTGCCTCTTAATCGATCCCACGTTGTTGTTTGTTTAGTTTGAAGAGGTGTGCTTCTCCTCATTAAAGTATATAAAAATAGGCATTTACTTTTTAAAAGGTAGATATGGTTACGGTTTTGTTGTTCAGCATTTGTTGTTGCCCAGCTGGGATGGCAGCAAGCATAAAGAGCACAGGCAAAAGAAAAAAAAGGACAGGAGGTGAGACACAGCGAGACTGGGGGTTAATTAGTAAATGTATGATCACTCAGTAAGTTTCTAAAGACTTTTGCAGGTCTAAGATGATGCTTCTTTGTGAGAAACAGAAATAGGGCTTCGATTTGAATCATTAACACTAGCCACAACTCGATAATTGACAATAATAAACCCATGCCCGAACATTTAAAATGTTCTTCTTTTAATGAGCAACGTATCTTTATATCATATCTTAGTCAGCATTGAAGTGCATTGATTAAAAAGTAAGTGCAAGTACAGGTTCTGATGCATTCATTTTTACTAGAGGATTAAATTATTTGCAACGTGGCCCCAAAAAATAGTCATTCTACAGGGGCACTCTGCAAAGGAAAACCATTATAGTTGATGCTGTTTCTAACCTAAAAGATATATGCTGTTTTCCTCATTTCAAGCTTTTAAAGTTATCTCTGAGTGACAGTGTGTAGGAGCGATTTTCATCTGGCTTCTGCTGTCAGCTCACTCCAGTCCGTAAACCGCAGCACTTTTCCTCAATATCACTGCCATGCTCCCTGACTGATTTCTCAGTGGTTTCTCGGTTTCCTTTGAGGAACACAGAGACTGAATCAAGCCAGCAGAAGCACAAAGTCTGTGAGAAGCACTATTTTAGTGCAATAGTTTCACACTTGGTAACCCTGCTACCTAAAACTGGCTACCTCTGCATAGAGATGGAGAAGAGTTCTTATCACAGCCCCATCGATAGGCCTTTTAGTTGTTACTGAGGGAAGCGCCATTATTTTTATGTCACCAGAGCAAGGATAACAACATCTTTTGAGGTAATAAAAAATAAATAACAGCATGAAGTTATCCATTAAAATGTATTGTCCTCAGTATCTTGGATTCTGTCATCAGAATTTGGATAATACTTATTGAAACCATAAGGCTTTACGATAAATGCAACTTGGCCATATGATGGCAAAAGTCTCCAGTGGAGGCGTTCCCCCTGGACTCTAGCTGCTCTCGGAGGAGGTGGGCGGTGCCGTGGAGGACGACCTCCGCCGGGACACTGACTGTGAGCGCTCAGGGCTGTGTTTGTCATAAGGCTGGAGCTGCACCTCCAGGAAGTCCCTGTGCTGCTGGCTGATGACCTGGCTGATGAGTCCGGGCAAAGCTTGCAAGTTACTCAGTAGAGTCTCCAGCTTCGTCTCCAGCAGGGCAATCCTTTTCTCCATGTCCTCCCCTCTCTCATTCAGGTCTGATACCATGTCATACATGATGTTCTGAGTCTGGAATAGGAGAGATAAAACAAGCTTATTGTTAACATTTTCAAACCGATGTTACTTTTGATGGACCACCAGAAAATTTATTATACATTAAAAAAATAGGGAAAATGCATTTTCATCACATCAAGATGCACTGATAGTTCTGAAAAGAGAAGAAAGAAAACTGGTTACAAGAGGCTACGAGTGCTAAAGATTCACTGTTCAAACACATCAAAGTCAAAGTAAAGAATGACTTTAAAATAATAAACTGATGCATATCTATTTGTACGTCTGTCTGAAAACAATACTCACATTCTGCCTGCAATTTCAATGTCAGAAATTGTGAATAAACATCAAAGGCGCTATGCTGTGTAAAAGTGCAATAAAGGTTCAGCTAATATGATGCTTCCACAGTCTGAGTCAGCTCTATAAAGCTCACAGTTTCAGATGTTACAGGCTTTTTTCACTGTATTGCACAATATTTGCTTGCTAAATCAAGATAGAAGGAAGAAAAAACTCACCATCACATTCAAAGTATTTTAGGATTTCATGTTTCTCTTGAATAACAACAAAAATGTTCATGACTGAGTGCAGTAATGACATGGATACACTCAACGGCCACTTTGTTAGGTACACCTGCTCCACTGCTTGTTAATGCAGACTTCTAATCAGCCAATCTCATGGCACAACTGACATGGTGAAGACGGCCTGCCAAAGTTCAAAGTCAATATCAGAATGTGAAAGAAAGGTGGTGCTAGAGGTCAGAGGATAATGGCCAGACTGCTTTGAGTTGATAGGATGGCAACGGGAAGTCAAACAACTCCTCGTTACAGCTAAGGTATGCAGAAGAGCATCTCTGAATCAACAACATATTGATGGGCTACAGCAGAAGACCACACTGGGTGCCACTTCTGTCAGCTAAGAACAGGAAACGGAGCTACAATTTACTTGTAATGGTGTGGGGGATATTTTCTTGATACACTTTGGCCACCTAGTACCAAATGAATATTTAAATGCCACAGCCTAACTGAATATTGCCGCGGATCTTGTCCATCTCTTTATGCCCTTTATGGCCACAGTGTGCCCATCTGCTAATGGCTGCTTTCAGCAGGATAGTGCACCACGTCATGCCCCTCAAATCATCAAAATTGTTCTCAAATGCCCTCCACAGTCATCACAACCTAATCCAATAGAGCACCTTCGGGATGTAGTGGGATGTGAGATTTCCATTATGTGCAGCCAACACATTTGCAACAGTGTGATGCTGTCATGTCAATATGGATCAAAATCTCTCAGGAGAATGTTTCCAACTTCTTGCTGAATCTGTATCACGAAGACTTAATGCAGTTATAAAGGCAAAAAAGAGTCCACCCTGGTATTAGCAAGGTGCATCTAATAAAGTATCCAGTGAGTGTATACACCTTACGCCACACACGAGATCAGCCTGTACAGAACCTGCATAATATGACAGGGTGGTGATTGCACCAATGTTTCAGTTTATGTGTCAGGCTGCACGCTGTCGTAATACTGCACGGTGAGATGTTCCTGTGCAGGCTTCTTGAGTTGAATCAACAGTTCAGATTGACTCAAACTCAAAGTAAATGCTTTATGATACTACAATTTTATCCATCTTGTCTGCAATGGCTGGTGTCTCACCCAGAGAAACCTTCACCATCCTTCAAAATAAGGTCAGAGGAACATTATGGGAGCACAGTATCAGCCGTAAACTGATCTAGAAGGGTGAATTTTATTTGGGCAGTTTACAGGAGCTTATGTTTTCATGCAGACCAGAGTACATTAGTTTGTGACCTTGAGGAGACAGGAAAGGTGCCTGCTGACTTGATGCTCTTCTGATGCATCAGCCATCTCATAACAGGCTATTAAGAAAAACAAACAAACACACAAACAAACAAAAAAACCTCCATGAAAATTATAAAACTATAACTGCTCTTCTCTAAAACGGTTTGGGCTTCCAAAATAGTCAGCAACAGCCTAAGAAATTCATGTCACATTCCAGATGAGGAGTGGTGGTGATGCTGCTGGAAGGCGGTCTCTGAGGTACTATTCAGTGCAGGACTAATAACCCCTGGCAGCTTAGAGGCGATGTCATCCATCACTTACCTTGTCCTCTTCTGATTTGAGGCGGGGATGATGGGATGGCTTGTTTATATGAATCAGTGAGGACTAAGGAAGCCATGACACTACTTAACCTGACAACTGTTGTTAGGGTTGTGCTATTAATATCAAATTAATCCAATAAAGGTCTTTTTCTTCTTAGTGTAATTAAGAAATGATTGCATCCAGGCACAGGCCTCCAAGTTTCAAACCGTGAAATGAAAGGAGAACATGCTCAAATATGGTGGAATGGATGATAGAGAGCAAGAAAACAGGTGGTTAATAGACATCTACTTGGGCTGTAATGTAAAACCGCAAATTGACATCATAAACCAATTTCTGTATAAGACGAGGGAAGAAGCGCGAGCAGAGTGGCAGAGATGGTTGTTAAAGCCACTTGAGTGAGCGGTTTTGTAATTTAAGGATATGTACAGGAAAAAATGAAAAAGAAAAAAAAAATCCTGTGGAAGGAAACTGCATTCAACCAATGTTACATCGTTTATGTCACGCTGGATGAATAAACAGGGTCTGTATAAGTGACTCTGGAGGAGATAATGAAATAAGGGGATACGTTGTGATCTGAGGAATTTCACTGTGCACTGCAGTGGCAATGCATCTTCCAAAAAGATATGTTCAGCTCTATTTAGCTCCGTCTTTCCACCGAGAGCGTGAAAAGACTGAAGCCACACTGCCCTCCTATGGCTGCAGACTTGTACAACACTGGCCATAAGCCACCTTACTCAATGTCACGTCGCAGGTTTCCGTGCTGTTTTACAGCATGAGGTGATTAGGCAATATTAACTAATACCTTTCATGACATGCTGGCCTGAATCCAGTTTGACTGTGGTGTACTTTTGAATGTCAGAAGCTCTGCTTTTCTCTCCTCTTTTTCTCTGCCTTTATTTCTGGCTGAATCATCAGATCACAGTGTGTCTCCCTTTCCAGGTTACTGTTTCTGCTGTGTCAGGCTGGCGCACTGCCTGGTCTTTCCCTAAGGTTTGTCGACTTCTGTTTAGTGCATCTGGAGACAAACATCAGAGAATACATAGAGGGAAAAACTGTGCCGGGGTTCTCATTACTCCCATTCAGTAATTTCTTTGTCCCGGGGACAGTGATTTACACTGCAAAATAAAGATGCGTTATTATTTCATACCCCAAGCAAATTGGATTCCAGGTGAGCGCAGTCAACCACAACCAACACACAGATTGTAAAGCCTGTCTGTTTATTTGACACCTGTAGACTTTGATTTATATTAGAAAACACAACTAATTCAGCTAGTCAGCTAGCATGCATCGGATTCAGCCACACAGAGGGAGGAAACCTACAAAGGCAGCAGTGTACTGTTAGTCTAGCTTACCTTAGCAAGGTCCACTAGTGAGTTTGCTTGGTCATTCAGCTTGCGTTGCTCCATTTTAACACTTCTCAATCTGAACACAAGACCATTCAGAACCCAATAAATTAACGCTATTAGTGTCGATATGTTTTTTCTTTTTCTTTTCTTTTTTGTTCTTGTTGTAAATTTGTGCACACACAAGGCATACACATGGAGAACACTCCCAGGACATGCATGGGATATGTGTAGAGAATGCAGGGTTTGGAGGGGCAGTCTGCTTGGTTGAGCTGCATGCAAGTGGAAAGGAGACCACAGAGAAAAGAAAGGGTGGGGGGAGGAGAGGGAGCTGCCACGGGGGGTGAATGAAATCAGCTCTGCGTCCTACTCAACCAATACACACCACAAGGGAATGGGGGTGGGGGGTCATATCTGGGTACAGTGTAAACAGCATTTATCAAGTCCTACTGTATGTCTTCTTGACATATGAGATTAGAAAACAGCAAGGGTAAAAAGGTCAGCTGTTGTTCCTGTAAAGTTCCCTTCTGGTTAACTTTTTTCTCTTTACTATTCCTATTTAGTCACTCAGAGAGCCAAAAACATCCCACACTGTTTTGTATTAACACAGAGGGTAAAGATTAACCTTTAGACAGCAGCTATGAGCCTGCTTCCCTTTTGAGACTTTCCAATATTCCCATTAGAACAGAGAAAATCGTGTCATCGTGACAAAGAATCGTTTTAATTGTTAATTGCGGGCAGGAAATGAAAAGATTTTTCCAGAAACTCTCTTGTGGGCTAAAAAACCCTGCAAAACGCTAATTTTTCTATCACCCAAAAATCCTACCTGCAAAGACTGAAAATTGCCTACTTTATAAAATGTGCTTAAATAATTTACAGCTCCTGTTTAATTGTGCTACTGAAGCACCTTTTTTTTAAAAACTCTTCTTCTCAGGGGACTTAAAACAGCAAAATGTGCACTATTGTAGAGTATTAGCCACATGTGGCGTCAACATATTAAAGAGGGATTTTTTCCTTCCTCCTGAATCGCTTAAAAATAATAATACACCGTTAATACAGTCTGACTCTTAGGTGATGATTGAGGGTCAAATTTTAAGATTGCTGAAGACGAAAAAATTCAAGAGTCTTTGAGGGAGACGGATATTTCGTCGAGAAACTCCCAAATGTGCAGCGAAGACCAACAGAGAGTGCCACAGAAGCCACTAAAGAAAACTTCAGGCATGGGGCAAAAATGTCCTGCCACCTTATCCCCATAATGCTTCATACAAAGAAGACTCTCAGACAAATGCAGAACAAATTTCAAAACATCACTCTTATATTCTTCTAGCTATAATGAAACAAATAAAGAAAAGAGCAGTAGTCTGCTCTAAATTACAGAAGATAATAGGTGTTCGGGGTTACATGGTTTTGTAGTTGACATGAGACCTGTTAGAAATATACATTTCACAATTGGATGACCAATAGCTGTCAGAGGGCAGGTTGAGGTGAGGGCGAGAAAGCCTGCTGACCTTCTATTTTATATTCAAAGTATGTTTTCCACAATCAGTCACTGCTCATGGGCACTTCCCTTTGTGAACGGGCACTTTATATGCGGTTGGTGTTCATCGGGGGAAAACGGCTATGCTAAGCGTTTCAATCTCAGTTAGTGCCGCTCCACATTTTTTACCCTCTCAAGTTGCTTTATTTGTCATGACCTCCATTAAACTCATGGTGAAAAGAAATGCAAATTATTCTTCAAAGTAATGGATGGGTCTGACGTCTTCTTTTTTTACCCCCCCGTCGCCCTTGTCCCTGCTGACCATTCACACTGTTGGTCACAGTTGCAGCCTCTCGAGCACAAACGGGATTTCTTCAAGGCTTTACCCTGACCTTCCTCTTAGGTCACTTCCCTCTTTGTTCAATTCGCTGATCTCTGAGCTAACAAGTGCTCACTGTCCAGCTTTTTTTTTTTGTGTCCCCACTATGGTTCCTCCTTCAGCCTTGCACATGGAAAAAGACGTCCTCCCCAAAGGGAGACACGCCATTTGATTTCACTGCCGTTATGGCCTAAAACATTCTGCAGGACATTTGGCTAGCACTTGTGTGATACCGTGCCTCTAGCACGTGTCATCCAAATGACCTCAGTGTTGTTGTGTCTCCAAACTCTTCTTGCATGGCAGCTGCATGTCGTTGCTATTATGCTGTTTACCAGCCACGACAACAACAATGGACTGGCATCTCTGCTACTGTGTCATCCAACAGGGAAATGGAGGAAATGTAGCTGCAAATGTCGTAACAGGCGTAACAATGGTTCCACTTGCCGAAAGATGACCCTGAGCCCTGATCTGTGCGAGCGTGGCCGCTTGGGCGTATCGCATGACTTTTTGGGGTATCACAGAACGTACACGTCTGCAGGCTAATGCCACTCTGGTCGTCATCCTTCGGTAGGTGAAAGCACAGTTGATTGGAGTTTAATCAGTTGCTTTCTGATTAAAGATCAAAAGTCTCATCACATCCATGCAGAAATGGAAAGAAAAACACCCTCCATCATTGATAATTGAAATTCACTTAAACTGCATCTGTGGGTGTGTATACAATGTGCAGCACATGTCTGTTCACTAACAAGGTGCCTGTACCGGTGATTTAAATCAGACAAAGAAAAATGTGATGCTGTGTGTTTCGTCAAACTGACATGCCAACTAAGAAAAACACACTTTTAGCAGGTGTGACTGGGTTGTGTGAAGCAAAGATTTTTGAGGGATGAATTTCACTTATCAAATGAGGGAGTGTAATTTTTTTTTTTTTTTTAGTAGTTATTGGGTTCAAGGACAAGCTCTCGTTAGCATGCACACAACAGGTCTGTATCTACATGAGAGGCGAAGACTTACTTTCGAGCTCTATTGCATTGTGTCGACACAAACAGGAAAAACAAAAACAAAACAGGAACAAAAAGGAAACATGAAGTAGACAAATGAATTATTACAATATCAGATAAACATAGTCAGATGGCAAACTCTGTTTGCTCACGTCTGGCTGCTGAAACCCTCATCGCTACACTGTCACCTGTGAAGAGCAGCCACCGCTTCTCCTGATTTCCCTCATCTTGAAACCAGTTCGTTATTTCACCCTGCGTGGACCGTTTCTGGTGGCTGCAGCTGTTTTTGTTCTCTGAATCTAATTTAGCCTTTTCTGGTCCTATCAGAAAGACAGTGAATAAAAGCAATCTTCCTGTTAACGCCGGCAAACCAGAAGTGTCTGTTTAACAACAGCTTTTACCCCCTCCAACTAATTCAATTCAATTCAATTCAATTTTATTTATATAGCGCCAAATCACAACAAAAGTCGCCTCAAGGATGTGTGAGCAAAGTTTTCTCACTGTCTTACAACTTTGACCAGTAGAGGAAGTCAAAGATTGCTGTAGGCCTATTAAAAGCCTCCACTTGTTAATCCACTTCCTATTCTATATTAATTGCACGCCAGAGTTTGTCTGTCACACCCTGCGATTAGGCTACAGGCCCTACTTAAAACTCTCCCACACAAACCCCGTGAACACTCTGCCTCATAACCCGACTGAATCTCTCTAACACAAAGAATGTGACCGGGAGATGTTGATACCACGCTGAGTGGTCGTTCCAAGCACACAGAGCAACGTGACTTTTCCCAACTGAATCTGGTTCTTTATAGATTGCACTTTAGCTCTGAGCCATTTCCATTATTAGGCTGTCCAAGAGAACAGGAGGTGGACATGAGAAGCCGTCATCAATGCCGCGAATCACCTGAACCCAACAGCAAGGGCATAATGACTCGAAAAGCAGCAACAATGAAAGAAAGCTATTAAACTGCAAGTCTGGATGTGGGTTGCAGCAGCAGCAGACAGTTTGTGTATATTTGTGTTTCCCTACCTTCCCAATAAACATCCGAATGCCGTTAAAACTTAAATGTGTGTCCAAAAGATTCATGAGCAAAGCAAAGTTGCACATAGTAGACCACGAAGACTCATATATATATGTGTGTGTGAATAAAACCACAGAAAGCAAAACAAACATACAAACAAAGGACATTTTTACTTGAGTATGAACAATATACCAGCGTATTTGCTATTATTTATTCTAATAAAGCGCCGAGGTGATTGCCAGTTAATGAAAGAAGCCTCAGTGTGGCTGTGCTGGTAAGCACTGTAAGCTGAAGGAAAACAACAGTGAGGTGAGGTTAAAATCAATACTGTTTTGGAGTGAGATAGCACTTTGGGGGTCCTTGGGGACCCACTAAAACACTAGCTGACAGGTGAATGTCTGAGCAAGCGCTAGAGGAGTAGAAACCGAAATGTGTCAGCCCTGAGGTCAGCCTGACATCTGACTCACAGCGAAGAAGACACACAAGAGTCAACCTGACAGCAAAAAGGTGGAGAAATCGATATCATACTCCTGTGAATTCTGTAAAACCTGCATATTTTGAGGTAAAATGAACTTTACACAGAGTTTCTTTTTCATGATGCTAGTTTATGCCTTTTTAAAAACGGGTAAATGCTTTACAGGAATCTCCAATGATTCATTGTGTATATATACATATATAACATTCAAACATCAGCAGAGGAAGTTGTGAAATCAGTCAAGTCAAAGCATGGTTATAAAAATACAAGATCCTCCAAATCTATGAGCACAAAGCTTTGCTACAGGTGTCAAACAATTCAGATTTCAGGTTTGTGTTGCTCTGGTGAATGAAATTGCTGGAGAAAAGTGGCGAGGTCAGGGTTAAGAGCACGGCACCTACTGGTGAATGGCTTGGAGAAATTTTCTCTGGTGCTTCCTGACTCTGGCGTGGTCCATCTTCCTCACCAGTTTAGTGTTCTTGTAGATGAGCCACGTCTCCCTGAGAACGTTCGCAGCTGTGTTTTTCACCTTATGGTGCAAAAACAAAATTGGTTAAGACTGTAAAGAAATAAAGCATCTATGACACCTTGCAGAGCTTTCACTTACTCTTTTTGTTAGCTGGGTGTCCATCATAAAATTGTGAACATGTTTTTCAGCTTTGGTTAATTCCAGTTTCTTTGCCACCACAGCGACCACCAAGGCAGTGCAGCCAGCGCCCTGGGGAGCCAGACAAAATATACAGCGTTCCTTTACTTGTCAATATTTTTCAGTCATGATAAATTAGCAGCAGATCGGCTGCTTTTACATAATTAATAAGAGTCTTTCAATAGTTTCACAAGCTGATAAAAAAACAAAACAAACCAAGCATCATAATCTCACCATAATGCCAGTCAGGAGGCAGACTCCTTTCCCACAGTACGTATGTGGGACCATATCCCCATAACCAATGGTAAGAAACGTGATTGAGATCAACCACATGGCTCCAAGAAAGTTGCTGGTTATGTCCTGGTTATCATGGTACCTGTAATGAATAATAAATGTATCAGACTGACACACCTTCATGCACCTGAACAAACTGATGCTCACGACTGCTACTTATTTCTTCTTTAAAAAAAAAGAGGTTTTAGCCACTGTAATGCCTAAAATCCAACGTTTCAGGACTCTGCAGTTTCATAATCTTTTCTTACAGCTTGTGTTAATCCTTCTATCTTGATGCTCAGACAGAGAGTGAGTATTCTATCTATTTTTAAGCCTTATCTATGTTTCATGCTGAGCAGCGTGGCATAGCATGAGAAAACTGATCCAGGCACCTCTCGCAGGCTCTCACTGTCCATGCAGCGATTATCCATAGCGAGATGGTGAAGACCAGCAGCACAGTGCCGGGACAGATGGTCATGAGAGTCTTCATCACAAATCGCGTGTTAAAGTTAATCTTGTTGAGTGCACCAATGCTGCGGGACGAGGCATCGGTGAAGAGCTTGCTGTGCAGCAGCATGACGCGAGCGATGAGGTACAGGCGCAGGAACATGGGGATGGACAGGATGATGTCCACATCTGCATCCGTCTTGGATGCCACGTAGGAGTAGGCCAAGCGTGCCGTCCAGGTGAAGGTGTAGTTGCCTGGGATGGGGTGTATGGCGCACACCAGGATCTCCAGGCAGATGAAGAAGATGCGCTCATATGTCATGGCTATCCTCCAGTCATCAGCTGCATTGTCCACCATAAATAGCTGCAAGTAGAGGGCACCATGAGGGTGATGAAGGGTAGAAAAAGCAATCAAACAAAAGGAAACAGCTGAAATTTTCATCATGTTGACACAGCACACTACAGGAAATCATTAAACCCATTAAAGAGTAAACAGCAAATCACCTCAAGCCATTAAATTACATTTAAAAAAAAGAAAAAAAGAAACTGTGCTCAGAACGACATATGAAGGAAGTGTAGCCAAAGAAAAAGGAAAAGATTTCATGACAAGGGGAGGATGTTACAAGCTTTCAGATATTTACAGATATATACAACATCTAATGACCTCAGCATGGCTTTAATGTCATATCTGTGTTTGTGAGCGCACCACACCAGGTGTGTAAGTTTTAATGCCTTAAGGAACATTTGTTGCTATTTTTCCCATTTCCTGTTTACCACTGTGTTGCATCACCCCCCCTTTTAACAACAATCTTAAAGCATTTGAGAACTAAAGCTTTGAAAGTCAAACATTTCCCCATTTTTGCTTGATGTGGGATCTCAGCTGCACAGCTGTTTGACTTCAACACAGACTCACTGTTGCGATGTGTGTAAAACACTGGAAACCTCTGAGAAAGATGGCAATATGTTCCTCTAAAACCTGCGTATGAAAATGTGGAAACCTTTGGTTGTTCTGACCACAGCAGAGTTAGTTTTCACCCCAGTCCATCTTAAATGAGCTTGGGTTCCGAGAGGAATTGTGTGTTTATTTTCTTTGATCTGAAAGCATCTGAAAATGGGACTACTTATAAAAACGACTGCAATTCTTAAACAGTTAATGCAATACTTTTGTTACAGCCATCAATTTAAATCTGAAAGTCTGCACTTCACCCACATCTCAATTGCTTGATTTAAAGTCCACTGTGGCAGTGGACAACTTAACTGTTGGTACAGTAAACAGTTATTTCAGCATCAACTTTAAAAAACAAAATAGTCCAAAGACTTCAGATGTTTGGACTATTTTGTTATGATGTTATGATTGTAAACCAGTTTTCTTTAAGGTTTTACCTTTTCAACCAAACCGAGACATTTAAAGATTGTCAGGGCAGTATGGACTTTTTAAAGCTACTTTGACGTGAAAACTAAATAATGTAAAAAGAAAAAGAAAGCCAGGAAACGGCAGACTCATCAATGCTGTATAAAACAGCTTCTGCATACAATAAATTATTGAAATTTCTGGAATAAATGACAATCCTTAGTGTAAAGCATCTTAGTGCCTATAGAATAAATTGTTCTGAAGATGACTGAAGATTTTGACTTCTTCATTAAAATACATTAAAATAAAATATTATTACATCAGGCAATACATTAGCGGTGTGCAGTAAGCATTTTCAACTTCTAAGCAGTATACTAATGAGAACATCTGCCACCTCCACATTAGCATTAGGTGCTGATCGCCTGGCCACCCTGACCAGAAGGCTGGCGGTCTCACTGGGGACTTCAGTGTGAGTGGATTTCAACACCTCCCATCGCTCTTCTCCACCCCGTCCTCTGTCATATATACGCAGGAGCTTTCTCACATCGTCACTCCTGCTGATGTCCCTTCACTCCTCTTTATCACTTTCTACAGCTATCTTCAACTCGTGTCCTCACACGACTACCAATATCAGCTCCTTCGCGGTCTCCACTTCTCACGCTAAAGGTTGTAAACAGGCGATCTCAATTTTATACCTGTTACTTTGTATTGTGAGGCTTGTAGATAAAAAGCGCTCCAAACTGTATTCCTCTCTCTGACACCTCGCACTGGTATCCCTTCTCTAATGCGCCCGCTCTATCCACTCAATCACATCAAGGTCCTCCGCCTGTACAAGCTGTCACAAGTGGCAGTAGATTTTTCACAAAACGTTGTTGTCAGCAAATCCAATCGAGGTTTCCTGGCAGCTTTTTTTTTTTTTGCCATGAGAGCAGACGCCTTTATGAAGGGGAAAAAGGAAAAGAAAAACTGCACTATTACGTGTCGTCAGAAACCTCCCTAATGTACTCGGTAATAAATTATGGGGTGTCCACTGACTTCTCAGGCTTAACTATGATATACAGTACAATGATTTTGCTTACAGCCCTCTGAAACAACATCCTGCACAGTTCTGTTCATCTTTCAGCTCAGAAATGTACAAGAATTATTAAAGGAAGAGGAACATCTTCACAATTTGTTCTATTAATGTGTTATATAATACTGAAGTATTTGTTTGCTTACTCAATGGTAAGAAATGAAAATCAAAAAATAACCCAGATATTTAATGGAATGATTCGTTTCAGGTTATGTCGTAAGTCACAGAAAATGTATAGTTAAAAAAACAGTCATGATGCTCGCTGCAGAGTTTTTGTGCTGATCTTAATGTGAGAGAACAGCTGAAACACTGCAGTTACTGAGTCGACAGAGCATTAGCGAGTTTTACTCTCTGTGCCATTCAGAAGCACTCGGTGATGCCGCTCTGTAACTTTATGTGGTCTGCAACTATGTCGTTGAGTTTCTATTGTTCATAAATGCACATTTTGCAGTGGCAACATCTCACAAGCAGTCAGGTCATCTTAAACCTGTCAGTGATATAACTCGAGAGGTGGAGCCATCAAAAAACCCTTTTGAGTTCTCGCTTGGCTTGGCTCCCAGTTAAATCTGGAATTGAATTTAAAGTCCTTCTCTTCCCATACATGGTCTTGAATAATCAGGCCCCATTTTATCTTAAACACCTCATATTAATGTATCATCCCAATAAAGCACCTTACTCTCAGACCACTGGCTCACTTGTGGTCCCTAGGATAAAAGTAGAATGGGAGGCAGAGCTTTCAGCTTTCAGGGCCCAGTTCTGTGGAACCAGCTCCCAGTTTGGATTCAGGAGACAGAAACCCTCTCTTCTTCTAAGATTAGCCTTAGAACTTTAATTACTGATGAAGCGTATAGTTAGGGATGAATCAGGTGACCCTGAGTGATACCTTAGTTATGCTACAATAGGTCTGGGCTGCTGGTGGATTCCCATGATGCATTAAGTGTATCTTCATCACTCACCTCTTTTAATGCGCTGTTAATGTGTTTATACATCACTCTGCATTTAATCATTAGTTATTATTGATGCCTGGCTCCACAGCATGTCTTTTGTCCTGTCCCCATCCCCCGAACTGGTCATGCCAGATGGCCGCCCCTCCCTGAGCCTGATTCTGCTGGAAGTTTCTTCCTGTAAAAAGGAGGTTTTTCCTTCCCACTGTTGCCAAGTGCTTGCTCATAGGGGGTTCTCTGTATTATTGTAGGGTCTTTACCTTATGATATAAAGTGCCTTGAGGTGACCGTTGTTGTGATTTGGCAACATATAAATAAAACTAAATTGAACTGAATAGGAGTAAAAAGATTTTAAAGAAAATTAGATGACTATTTTTAGAATAATTCATCATTTGCAGCACATAATGTTAGTAAACATTGTATCTGAAGAAATCCCTACACACAAAGGACAACACTGAAAAACAAAACTGACGGGCAAAGAAAGAAACATGTTACAGAAATGCTGCTGCCTCCTCTGCTCGTGTAAGATGGACTGAGGTGAAGTGGAAAGCTGTCTGTGTTCTTATGTATCAAATTTGAAATTCATGCTTGAATTCATGCGCGCTGCTCTAACCAGGCTAAAGAGGAGAGGGACCGTTCGACTTGTTGTCTTGCTGTCAGGAAAGGCCTTATTTATTTGTGTAAGACAATGCCAGACCCCATTCTGCGCAGAGTACACAGCACGGCTCTGTTGCAAGAGAGTCAGGGTGAAAAACTGGCCTGTCTGCAGTTCAGACCTGTCGCCTATTGAAAACATTGGATTAATAGGAAAAAAAAAAAGACAACAAGAAGCAGCAAGAAGCATTTGATTTACAAAACTGCAGCAGCTGGTCTCCTCGATCCCCAAACATTGAAAGAGTGTGTTGTTAGAAACAGAGAAAAACCTGATCCTAACCTTTTTAAAATGTGTAGCTAGCATTAAAAATGTGGGTGTATTTTTCAAAAACAATTATATGCCTCCCTTTCAGCATCTATTACTTTGCCCTCGCACTTTTAATCATTTATATAGGGCTTATATGATTTGCAAATCAGTCTGTCTTAAACTTTATGACAAATCATATGGTCATAATTTTGCGGACACTCTGGAGGCATACATCATGACTCGGCAGTTTGCCAGCTACTCTCCATTTAATTTGGGATTTCTCATTATAGAAGCAAAAAGAAAACTGTCCCACTCCTGAAAGGCTAATGGGATCACTGACCTAGATTGTAATTTTAGCTGTGACATGTTACCTAAAGCGGAATCGCTGAAACAGTCATGTTTCTCACATCTTAAATAAAGCTCCCCATTCAAAGCGTTCATCTCAAGGACAAAGCGAGCGCGCAGAAATCAATAAGACTGCACTACAGACGTGTATGAGTGCTCCACATGCTACAGTTCGACAGCTTCAGCTGCTTTAATGCAGAAACGGCACACTGCACGCTTATTATAGCTTCTGAGCCAAGAAATGTGCAGGAAATATCAGCTGTCAACAAGCCGGCACAGTACAACACCAGCCAACAACAACAGCAACAAGTCCCTGAATAAATGGTACAACAACCCCACGTAGCCTCTGCAGCTCATTTGTATTTATTCAGAAGCTACAATCAAAGTCCCCCGCCCTCCCCCAAACACAGAAAACACGTGAATTAAATTTTCAGCGGTGGTTGTTCCTATCAAATGAGCGACACTGAGCTCCTTTAACAAACCGACATCTGACAAAGAAGTGTGTAACTCTAACCACAGCTTGTCCTGTTCGGCTTTCCAGCTGAGTGTAATGTAGACATGGAAACACAAGCTGTGTCTCTACTCACACTGTGGTCTCTTACTTACAGAATTAGCTCTCTGAAAGAGGCTAAATCTATTGTTTGCACGCGGCACAAGCAACGTTTTATTTTACATTTTAAACAACAAACCGGTCGTGTCAAAAGCAGTTACAAAGTTTGTTACCTCCAAACAATGTAATTAAACATTTAGCAGGAGCTTGCATAAGGAAAGCCTACTTGGTGAGTAAAAGCAATTATGGTAATGGATGACCTGAAATATAATACTCATGGGGCTTTAACCGCACAGCATGAAATATTTCATACTCGCTGGAAAACCAGCAGTTATGACAGAGAGGCGGAAGAAACTGCATCTATGGATGAAAAATATTCAACTGTGAGGTTTATTTTTTTTTAAAAAAGAAAAAACTTATGTTAACAGTGTGAAAAACAAAACCCCTGATGAGAAATAGAAGGTTAATTATTTACAGCACAGATGGTTTAAGTACTATAAAAACAGGCGATAAATATAATATTTTCAGTTACATCATAGTTACATTTTTTAATGTTAAGAATGAAAATATGAAACAATTAATAGAGGTTCAAAAAAAACAAACGAGTCCACAAGTAAATTTTGTGGTGATCATTAAATTATTATTACATTTTTTAAAATTTACATATAGACAATTACATAAATGAAAATTATAACCACAGAGACATAATTATTAAAAATATGCCCAACCTAACATGAGATTAAAATAAAGGCCTGTGACTTGAGAAACATACCTGAAAGTTTATTTTTAAGATAAAGAAGGTAAAAAGAATCTATTTAAAGCGGTAAGAGCGCCACATCTTGACCTCGTACACAGCGGAAGATTTGAAGATAAAAGTAAGGCACAGCTAGAATAGAAGAAATCATTTTTCTTTTCACTCAAAAAAAATCTTGTGCATAGACTTTCTTTGTCGTGCTCACTGTGTGGAAATATGACATTTAAATACGATTAATCTCTTGTAAAAGTGGCAGAAACTTTATCAGGTGTCACTTAGCAACCTAGTTGCTAAAATCAACTTGTTTAATCTGCTCAAATGCTACACGTGTATGTTACTTAGCGTACACTTGTTAACCACTTTATTAGGTACATCTGTTCAAATGCTCGTTAATGCAAATATTTCATCAGCCAATTGCATGGCTGCAGCTCAGTGCATTTAGGCTTATAGACAGGTCAAGATGACCTGCTAGAGTCAAAATCGAACGTCAGAATGGGACTGCAAGACGATTTATGTGACACTGAATGTGGCATTGTTATCGGTGCTAGATGGGTGATGAACAGGCAACAAAAACTCAAACAACTGCTTGTTACAACCAAGTGATGCAGAAGAGCATCTTTGAATGCACAACATGTGAAACCTTGAAGCGGATGTGCTACAGCAGCAGAAGATCACAATGGGCGCCACTCCTGCTGGGAAACTAAGGCTATAATTCGGCTCACCAAAAATGGATAACAGAAGCCTAAAAAAATGTTGTCTGGTGATGGTAGAGCCAGAAATTGGCATAAACAAGTTGAAAGTGTGCCTCCATGCTGCCTTGTATCAGCAGTTCAGGTTGCCGATCATGTACTGGCTTGAGGGATGTTTTTTTGACACACATTGGACCCCTTAGTAACAGCGCCGGTCTACCTGAGTATCTTGGTGACCATGTCCATCCCTTAATGGCCATAGTGCGTGCACCCATCTTCTGATGCCTTCTTCCTACAGGATAAAGCTCCATATCACAAAACTCAAATCATCTCCTGATCATGGTTTCTTGCATATGACAGTGAGCTCATATGACCCACACAGTCACAATCTAATAAAGCACAAAGATGGGAATGTGGAGCTGAAAAATCAGCAGCAGCTGTGTGATGCTGTCATGTCACTATGGTTTAAAATCTCTGAGGAATAATTCCAGCACATTGTTGAACCTGTACAATGAAGAATTAAAGACGTTCTGAATGTAAACGGGGATCTAACCTGGCATTAGCACCTGGTACCTAATATAGTGGCCAGTGACATTTCTAATTAGCACACAGTACAGCTCAGAGTGATGGGAATGCCATTAAGTCTGTGAGGTTATAAACTAAAGGATCAGGTAAAAAAAAAAGAAAGAAGAAAAGACCTTAATGGCATTAGATTAAAAGCTAAGGAGTCACTAAATATATTTCAGTACATCCTGGGGGAAAGACAAACATGTGCACCTTATTCAGTGGCAATCCATCCAATAGTTGCCCAGACATTTTATTTGAATGTGAACTGTGTGGTCACACAAGAAGACAAGTCTGGGGATCACACAAGAGATTAGGATTTATCCTTATCTGCTCAGTATGAATGCCTATAATAAAGTTTCATGGTCGTTCCTTTAATAGTAAAATGGCTAAAAATGTAGTCACAAAAATAATAGATAACAAACAGGCCTTTAAGTTCTTACAATCTATATTTATCACATGGATATTGAAAGACACATTTGTTTGTATCTATATATGTGTCCTAACCTTAACTGTGTGCCTTTGTTCTAAAACAGCTCTCTCCAAAAACCCCCACCTTACCTTAGGAAAAAAAACCTAAAATCAGTTCAAGAGCACAGACGTTAATCCCCTGCAATGTACAACAGAGCCCAGGGAACAGGACGCCAGCCTGTTTCTAACTCGGGGCAAATCAAAGCATCAGCGGTTTCTCTTTGACATTCATCTTGTTTTCTGATGGACTTAAAATACAGTCTAATCACTCAGAGTGCATGCCCCTTTCCCATCATCGAAAAGGCTTCTTCATGTCAGTCTGAGAGACAGCACAGCCGAATATGTCTTGAGCTCATTCCCTGCCTGCCGATGTCCTGCGTCTGCACTGTGCAGCCCCGGAGGAGCTCACCTGCGCTGCTAGCTGGGTTGGTTACTGGTTTCACTGCTCTCAATATAACTAATGGAGTGCAGCTCAATATTTAATCTGTGTAATGTGGAGATGGGAACATATATCTTGTCACTGAGAATGAAATCACTCAATCTCATTAGTGAATTAGGTTGAGAGGTTCAGTCCAATTAGGCATTAATGCAATGCTTTATTTATGATATCAAAGTGAGCCACTAAGAGGCCAGTTTGCAGAATAAATCTGAAGCTTTCGCAAATTCTGTTTGCTTTCGCTTCCGAGATTAAGTCTCACATTTGCATGTGCAATTTTTCCATTTGAGCAAAGTGAAACATTTCTGAGCCAAAGCAAAAGCTCGTATAAATCTTTCTTTAAAGTGCTGTGGCTGCAGCCAAGTCGCCACACATTAATAATCTACATTCAGCTGCATGTTTGGAGTCACACACACACACACACAAAGAGCAATTTCATAAATAATCTTCAGGATCCTCAGCTCCATGGGTGGTTTGGTATCTCTGCCCTTGAAAGGCGGTACGTTCAGTGAAAACATTGAGGTCACCAGCCAGTGGTGGTTATCTGACTCCAGTCTGGAGTCTCAGGTAGAAGACAGATTTCACTGTGAGAAACACAGGAGAGCGTCTCCTGCAGTTACACCATATCTCTGACACATACGCAGCACTCAGGGGCAATCTGAAGAGCACAGCCAAGTTTGGCTTTGGCAGAATTTTGCTGGCACAGTTTGGGTGACGCGCTGTTGTTTTATCTTTTCTGCTGAACCGAAAAATGTAATATTGCGCGACTGTGAAACATCAGCGCAGACTCTTATCGCAAAAGTACACATCAAAGACAAAAAAAACCAACCCAGCCCCCAAAGCATTTTGCATTAGTTTAAGAGAACTCAGCAGAACTGTCATCACAAGGTAGAGTGACACAGCAGTGGCCTTAACACAACACTTTGATGTGAGAAGAAGAGGGAAACTTGCAAAATGTCAGTTTGTGTTCGCTTAGAAAAACAGAGAGAACTCATCAACCACCTCAGCAGCTTGCAGCTCATATCAGACTCTGACAAGGACATGTCAAAGTTAGGAGAGCTACACACTCAATGCAGCTGTGTTAACTTCCACAACACAGCTGCATTGCCTAACTAAGAAGTCTAAAAATTACTCATCTGGAAATATTAAGGAGACGTATAATAAGATTCATGCTTCCGGCTCTTTATCAAAGCTGGTGTGTAGAGGGAGGAATACATATAATTTTCCTTGAGGACACTGAAAAAAACAAAAAACTAAGGACAAATCTTTTTCTTTTTTTTAAGCACACTCAGCTCAGTAGGTCACTCCTCACTGCCAATGCAGCACAGCAGTTGTATCCCTAAACAAATGACAGCCTGTGTCCGACCTCTGTCCTGCCTGCTCAGAGTGACCTTTTTTTGAGTTTTCAGTCACTCTGCGCAGAACAAACTTTGTGTTGTGGAAATCAGAGAGCGCAGACTTTACCGAGCTTGACAAGTAAATCAGTTTTAAGGGGCTAGAAGTGGTGGGGAAACCATTTCATCACCCTGACTTATGCTTCTACATCTGACAGGCATCTGTGAGTACACATGGATGTGCATGCATAATCTACTTCACTGCAGGAACAACATTTCCCACATGGAAAAGTGCACTTTAGAAACAGCAATTCATATTGCAACATTGCAAACACATTAGGCTCTCGCAGAGGCGTAAAAATGAAGCGCGGGGGATGTGGATGGGGAGGGCGTGTTAAACCTAAGAACATTGCATAAAATCGAATAACACAACAGCTGACAGAGTGCTGATGCAGTAATGCTAAATAAGGATTCAGTCGATGGGTGGGTTTGTGTTTTGGTGGGCGTGGTGGTTTCCAAACTTTTTCTCCAGGGGACGTCATTTGCAGATAGAAAATAAAAATATTTGGGTTGGTGAAGCTCTACATGGGAAATCTATCATTTAAAGCGATTAGTTTCTGATCTATCATTTAAAGCGATTAGTTTCTGATCTATCATTTAAAGCGATTCGTTTCTGAACTCAGGCTCTAATGTCAAATATTTGGAGTAGCCACCCCTCATTTCTTTACATTTTGTTAGGAAAATGGGAAATAGATGCAGAAATTGTCTAAACAAATATAGAAATAGAGCTTGAACTCTTTTAGACAAGCTTTCTCATAATTACTTTTGTCTTCAAGAATAGTTTCCAGGCTTCTTGTTAAAGCGCTGCTTTGGATGCTGACATGGCAGAGCCTCCACTGTGTTTACAAAAGGCTGTAGACACTCTTTGCATCAGACCTGTTGCCACTGAGACTATTTCTGATGAGTCTTCAGTGAACTGTACATGAGTAAACTGGAGTGTCAGATGCATCTTTCAGGTCGTGCGTCAGGTCTTTGTTGGATTTTTTCCCAATTTGTCAAGGACATAACTTCCAGAGCTGTAGAGAGTTTTTTTAGACCTGCCACTTCTTGTTTTGTCCTCCACTGCCCTGTTTCCTCAAAAATTTAAAGACACGCTCCACAGCATGCTGAGTTATGCCAAGTTTTCGATTAATAGCTCTTTAGGAATCACCTTTTGTTACAAAAATCCTATTTTAAGTCTGCCAAACTGGTTCAGCTAAAGAAACGGGAACAAAGGATGAGCTTTTGTGACAGGATGCTAGCAACAAAGTGTCTAACAACTCAATTCAATATTCATTTTTTGCTAAGTTGTGTGTCATGTGTAGACACAACACCGGCTGATCCTTGAGTTAGGTGTTTTTTAATACTTGAATGATTCATGCAGTAGGTAAAAAATATTCCTCTGAAAATGGCCAATGTCTAAAGAAAATCTTTAAAACACCTCCATCCTGGAGAGCTATTGTTCAAGAGCACTTTAAAAAATTACACGTCTTGTTCCTTGGAAAGTGCACATTTACATTGACTTCATTCATGGGAAAATACTGTACTTTTTGCTTTGCTACACTTACTACTTGGCAGCCTTTATGTGAGGTAAACAAAACATGGTCAAAGACAGAATGATTCAACTATCAGAAAGTTAGTTGGCAACTGATTCCTCTTTAGGTTTAGACTATTTGATAAAACACGAGTTTTTAGATGTTACGTTGTTCGTTTCTTTGCAGCGGAAGCTTCTACTTCTGATAGTTTAGGTAAACTTCCTAATCACATTTCTAGATACATAAGAAACACTTTCAGTAGCTTTATTTTCAGCTGAGCTTTTAAAATGATTGACTTTATATGATTTTGTACTTTGTTGTTAATACTTCTATAGCATCTGATAACCTCTTTGCCACTGCCAGATTTCCCTGTGTGAATTTACGAATCACTGAAAATTTACCAGTCAGTAGCTGTATTTTTCCACCTGTTAAAGTAATGTTTCTGACTTTGGAGAAGCTTTTCTCAAAAGAGTTTCCAAAACTGCCAGTTAAGCAGATAATCAAGTTAAATTATCTGCTTAACCCCTCCCCCCCTCCCCCCAAACGTTCTCTTGTTTCAGCTCGTCTGGTGTGACAATTTGCTGGTTTTCGTTTGTATTACATCACTGTCAGTGTTTGCAAGCATTGTACAAAATCTCTGCATTTAATAATGGCAAAAAGGCTAATTCAGCACCAATAAACGATACCAGATTATTTAGCGATATAGTGAAGACTTAATGATGTAAAATCTGAAGTAACACAATGTCACGTAGAAAAATGCGCATTTAAATCCATCCATCTCCATCAATCCTAACTGCAAAGACACTAAAGTCCAGGTGAAACTGGACATACACACTGAACATATCACCAGTGCATCACATGACTAACATCTACACCCAAACCAGTTTAGAATCACCAGTTAACCTAACATGCATGCCTTTGGACATCTGCACTCAGCACAGTGCCTGCGGATGACCAGGTTCAATCTCAAACCTTCTTGAAGTGAAGTGAATGTGCTAACTGTTGTATCACCCCAATTTAATCAACTATCAAAATATTGGCAATAGTAAAATTTGCATTGGACAAGCAGAGATGGGCAGTAACGCGTTACAAGTAACGCGTTACTGTAATCCGATTACTTTTTTCAAGTAACGAGTAAAGTAAGGGATTACTATTGCAAAAACGGTAATTAGATTACCGTTACTTTCCCGTAGGAACGCTGCGTTACTGCGTTACTAAAACCGTGATTTTCTTGCGAGAATGTCTCATGACAGTGACGTAAGCGAGTGCGACGTGCGTGACAACAGCTGTGTGCAGATCAACAATGGATCATATATCGAGTGCGGGAGAGAGTATGAGCGTGCAGCGTTTAAAGCGTGGAAGTACTGACCTTACTTTGAGTTTGATTCCATAAAAAGTGACAAAAACATTAGTGTCCGTTGTGCGTGGGAAGAAAACTTCTTTTTACAGCGAAAAAACCCCCCCTAAACTTCCAAGCAAGCACCGAGTGCGCTACGACGTAATGGGAAACTCACAGAGAAACTGCCGTATCCTTCCACTGACCGCTGCGGCACACCTGCACCAGGATAACCCTCCGCCTACCCTACTCCTGCTTTACAGGTGAAAATAGAGCAAAAGGACCGCTAGTCTTTGACTTTATTTATTTTCTGCTGTGTTTTACTTGCATCTGAAAGAGTGAGTGTAAACACAATATATATATATATTATGTGCTGGAATGTGCAGAAAATAGGTTTAAATGTTAAACTAATTTCTTCAAGTCAGAGAATGGTGCATATAATTAAAATTTTGCTTCATGCATAAAGGTAAAAGATTAAAACTAACAAAACAAGTTTTAAAAAGAGACTTTTCCATTTGATTACATTTTGTATGATGATTATGTAGAAAAAGTAGAATTGGGCTGAAAGATCTATCGCTTTATCACCTATTCAGGTTGTAAATCATGTTTTTAAAAAGTAACTAAGTAACTAAGTAACTAAGTAATTAATTACTTTTGAAAATAAGTAATCAGTAAAGTAACGGGATTACTTTTTTGGGGAAGTAATCAGTAATTAATTACTGATTACTTTTTTCAAGTAACTTGACCAACACTGTGGACAAGTTTATGTCGTTCCTAATGCACCTGACGTAGCACCTCACTGCTAATAAAAAAGTCAACCTTCAATCAGGATTTTCAATTTGGGGCATTTAACCTTGATTTAGTCCTGATATTTAAATGTTTAAGGATTCAATCTGGAGACTGTTTCAGTTTATCTTCCTTAAACAAAAAATAAACCGAAAGAAAACAATCAGTTTGTTTTTTTCACAAGTGTATTGAGTAGCAGGCAGCACACGGACAGAGAAAATCAGAAAGAAAAACACATTTTAACAGCTCTCTCCGGTCTCTCTCTGTTCTGTGTGCTTGTGTGTACTTGCGATTACCATCAGCAAGACAGATTCAGAATTAATTCAGCCGTCTACACATGTGGATGTGTACGTTTTTGAAGGCATATATGTCAATCTGCAGGAACAAAAAAAGCCACAACTGGCACAAAAAACAGCAACAACTGACACAAAAGAGCCTCAGTCAAGGAGGGATGGGAGCAGCTGTTGTGGTGGATGTTGAAGTATAACAGTGTGAACTGGATTTAAATAGTGAGACAAAGTCAGTTCCAGGGACTGGTTACTCCCAAAGGGAATGTGATGAATTAGAGGACAGACCTTCTAATCAACTTGTATATTTACAGAGCAGGTCTAGTGAGTAAGACTGCGGTGACTTGATAATGTTTTCTGACTCATCAAAGTGTTCCAGCTTCTACTTCAGTCAGCGTGAATATGTGGCGAATTGCAATAATCAGCTGTGAAGAAACAACTGCCTTAATAAAGTTTTCTAGGTCAACAAAGGAGGAAATGTCTTTTATAGCAAAAAGAGAGCTATGTGGGGTGAAAAATGTTTTGGATATTGACGTGACTGTCAGAGGGGACTTGATCAAAGATGTCTGAGCAGCCTGCCTGTGTGTTAAATATGCATCTGCTGACAATTAAAGGAATGGAAAGAAGGCCTTGCTTTAGAGCTAAAATAATCACTTGAGCTCAGGAAACAGCGGTTCCTCAGAGTCATTTTAAGCAGAGAAAAGAGATTTAAACTTCTTGAATCCATGTTTATAATATACAGATGTGTTGCTGTAACATTGCAGCAAGGATATATATACATAAAGGTAGTCTCAGCAAACTGGTTTCCTGTGAATGGGAACAATAACCGCGTGGCTGATGCAGGACTAATTTAATACCTCTACCTAAATAGAAACATGCTGTGTACAAAGAATGTCTCTTTACATCAAAACTAAATTGTTACACCGGTCGGCAGCTGCATAAGCAAATGGTGAAAAAAAGCTCTGTTTATGGATTTATTTATTCGCTCTGTATTTTAGCAGAAATGTCCAATGGCCAAAAAAAAGAGGAAGAAGAAGAAAAAAATGGGTTTGATACTTTCATACCAACGTATGATTTTCTTTCTAATTTATACACAGCTCCTGGGAACCATCTGCAGGGGAAATGAAACAGCTTCTATTGTACAGTGAAATATGATAATGATGCCTTTCTACCATCTCTTATGAAGAAAGGTTTACAATGAGAGATCTCAAGGCAGTGACACATTTTACTGTTGGGCTATTTTAATGACTGATCCTCTCCTGGGGTTTGTAGCTGCTAAATATACCAACAAAGCTGATGAAGATTCTGTTTGCGAGATGCAAGAGGTAAGAAGTGATGTTTTATCAAAGTGTAATGCACTATTTCATAAACAAAATGAGGCTACTTCTTGAGTTTGAGACTAAATAGACTGGCAACAAAGTGAAGAAATAAGGTCAGATGAAAACAGCTGGATCAGCTTTTACAGTTCAGCTGAAGGCATTTTTAAAATCACCCTCTTGTGCAAAGGTAAGAAACTCCATTAACATGATTAAACATGGCGTTGTTTAGGATTCGAGAAAATGCTTGGGTGGTGTTTCTTTTAAGGTGAAGCTTTTCCCATTTAGGTGAATTTAAAAAGAAACAGACAGAAACACATCAGGCACATGAAAGCCGTCTGGCATGCAATGGAGGTCCATGCTGCAGGAAGTGAAAATTTGTGGCAAAGACATGAGTACTGAAGCACAGTAATGCAACAATGCTCCGAGGCATGGTCATAAAACTGTCATGTTGGAGCATCTCGGGCTAATAATCATTCATCCACTCAACCCTGCGAGGAGTTCCTTAATCTTCCCAATATCTATAATGAACTGTTAATGCGGCTTCAATAGCTGATGATTAGGCCTACAACAGCACCAGTGCAACAACCTCTCCCATCATTCACACACTCACAGGGCTGCAGAAAGTCTTTGATTCTTTGAAAGAAAAAAAAAAGATGGCAAAGAAACAAGCACACATTTCACACGTTTCACAATGTTCATGCATTAAATGCACACAATACTTAAATCTGACACTAAATGAGCAGCAATGACTTTAAAATCAACCTGTAACAGTGTAAAAGAAGGAAGAAAAAGTGTGCAGAAATACAGCAGATTAGACATAAAACTGATAAAACATTCTTTGATTAAAACAAAAACCAAAAAAACAACAGAGTGCATCAGCATTACCTGTATCTCCCTTGCATGGTAGATGATAATCAGCCCCAGGAGAATGATTGTAGAAAGGCTTATCAGGCATTTTAGAGCTAATGAATATAGGGATTCCTGCAAAAGAGCAAGGACAGTAAAGTCAAAGAAGACACAACGACATGACAGAAGATCTTGTCTTACATGCTGGAGTAACTCCTACTAATGTGCCAAAATAAATAAATAAGTAAGTAAAAACTGCACGATTTAGCTTTTTAGGACACAGTGCAACAAATTCTAACATTGCAGCTTCTTCTCCCATTCATTGTTTTTTTTGGAGGTGATGGTGGTGGGGGGTCCCCTTCATGGCTGGACAGCTGTGGGCCTTTTGGCCTGCGTGCCTGGGACCTGCCTGAGAACACTTTATCCTACCACAAGTTGTTTAACGTTAAAAACACTTGTTTCGTGAGTCACCTGTCCCCTAAATCAACTCTAGCCTACATGGGACTGCGAGGCACGGACTTTGAGTGGGCTATACGCACCTTTCCATACGCTCCCCATGAGAGTTCAGTCTCTATAACCATAACAACGATCCCAAACATCCCAAAGATTAAAGCATAGTCGCTGAGCCGTTTCCTTTTCTCAAACAAGGCCCTCCTGTGCCCCAGCTTCTCCCCAATGTTCTGGTTCTTCTTTTTACCCGATTTGGCCCCGCTGTGGCTGCAGCCTCCCCCTCCGTCTCCCGATGCGTAAGGCATCAGGGTGCTTGAATTATTCTCCGGCTTGGATACTAAAGTGTCCGACGCATCTGCGGCGGAGATGGGCTGCAAAGGCTGGGACTCGGAATCAAACTCGTGTATGTTTCTGCGGGACGAGCTCAAGTTGCTCAGCGGCCGCATTACGCCGCCGTTGTATCTGCAGCTGCTCATGGCTATTTCATTGTAGGAGTTACTGTCTTTGTGGCTGCTGCCCAGGCTGCCCCGCTGCCTATCGCGGCAATGCTGCTGCTGCTGCTGATGGTGAGGATGATGATGATGATGTCTGGATGAACTACCATGACTAGAAGGTGTGAACTCGCAGACGCTGTACTGGCAGCCTTGCCTCGAAGACGTTTCCGAAGGTGCCCTTAAAGTTCCCACAGTGGCCGGCGACGTCCCGCGAAAGACGAGGCTTTTTCTCGCATCACAGGTGCAATTATTGCAGGTGCAGCATTGGTCGTGCTGCTTGCCGAGGCGATCCTCGCGTCCGCAGTAGTGCTGGTACTTACAGTGCTGGAGCTGCTGCTCTGGGAAGAAATCGTTCTGCAGCTGTAATGGGGTTTCCATGTCAGTGCTGCTTTTTAAAGCAGCGACCAGGCGCCACAGAGCCCCCGACAAAGGGCGTCACGGTCCTTACGGGAGGACAGAGCTGCTGCATGAATAGATCCATTTCGGCTCCGGTAGATGTGTGAGAGGAGCCTCCGATTGGGCAGAGGGGACCAAAACAACTGTCTCGACGTCATGAAAAGGTTGCAACCACAGGAACTGAAGCCCAGCCTCGTTTCATTCTCATCAATATAAGCGAGTGAATTGTTGCTTCCCCCCACCTGCACTGTCACACCTTTACAAAGACACACAGGGAAAACTTACTCAAGGTGTGTGTGTTTTTTATTTCTCATTATTTCTATTGATTTGTGAAACGTCCCTTGATCAGTGCAGCTCTGCTTTGCTGAGACACCGCCACTCCCACAGGTGCATTTTAGCTTTTGCCCCCAACAACACATCAGCACCTCCTATTAATAAAACCCGGACTGATTTCCAATTTCTTGACTTGAGAGGAAACACAAGTAGCTCGCTGTCACCCGTGATTTACAACAAGGTGCTGATTTCATTCAGCTCATTGGCCGTTGAGCGCGTGACGCCTTCGCGAGCAACGGCCCTGTGTCTCCGCAGCCAGATTGATGTGAGCGCTGGTGGCTGCCTTATTAATGGAGTCCAAGAGTTATATCACCCCGAGGAAATACAACCAACTGCCCGAGATTGAGCAGCTGTGGCATAAAACAAAGACCGAAGCCCAATCATCCACACATCGCGGCGTAACAGCAGCAGCAGCAAATTTAGTCACAGGGCCGTTTGGCGCTATTGGAGTTATGTTGTTGTGTTTGCGGTGGGATTTGAGTGCGAGCTGCGCAGTTTGATTGCTCGGAATGATTTCTTTGCTTCATCTGCAGTGAAGTCGTAAAGTTGCCCTTCTATGCAATATGTAAATTAAGCATAAAGCGTAGATCCAGAAACAACAAAACAGCTCCAAACGGGCGCAAAAGTTCGAACTGCACGAGAGTGCGTGGTAAAGTATTAAGGTGCACGTGTTTTCCTACAGTTATCTAAGTGGAGCTGTTTACTGGAGCTCACAGACAAAAAAATTGAGTCTTCAAAGTCAGAAACTTCGACTCCGTGGACTGCTCCACTCACCCATTGATCACTACCAACCCCTCAATAAAACAATCCTTCAGCACAGGATCGCAATGCGCACTTACTCCTGATTGGCTGATGCACACGCCACGTGACATCTCTCGCCTTCACGAGCCGGAAGCTTCTTCTTCTCTCTCTCTCCCTCCCTCTCTCTCTCTGTGAAGTCCGGCGAATGAGAGCCGTGCTCGTTAATTCAAGCCACAAATCGCACACAATCTATGGGAGTCTATGGACTCTTTTCTGTAAGGCAGATAAAACAGCCTTCATTGAAGCTGAATGGTCATTTCTTCCCCCCACTTTAAATAGAAAGCATTGTCAGATATCTTAGCCTTCGTTTCTCTGCAAAACGGGCAGAGCATTTTAGTGCTTAAAAGCATTTTGAGCGGTGTTTTGAAATTACACCGTAAGAACAGCGAAATGTTGTCCTCTTATGTAATTTAAAAATGTGTTTATTTTACAATGTCATAACACTCATTTTTGTAATAAAAAAAAAAAAAAAATAGAAGCTCTAATTGTAAGGGAATTCCAGATCTTAGGAAAAAAACCACAAGATCCAGAACAATCATATGCACAATAGTATGGGAAAAACAGGAAGTTATAAAATCAGATATTTTCGGTAATTTATATTTAGTTAAAATAGTATTTTAAAACTGCTAAAGCCTGGCTAACCCACCCAGGTACAGATTTATGATCGAGTTACTCACTTCAGAGGAACTAGTTATTGCGCCTTCTAGTGGTTGCACAGAAGGGGAGAGAGAGATTTCAGTGGACAAGGAGACAGGAAGCACATATTCTAATGAGATGCTGGCAGCTGTGATGGTGTACATTTTATTCTTTCAAAATGGCGTGTACAAACAAGGAAAAATAAACATGAATGTGAATTCTAAGCTAGAGAATAAACCCAGATAAATCGTTTTATATTCATGCCTCTTTGCTCTTTTGCTTTCTCCTGTTGAATAATGTACATCCAGTTATATGAAACTAAAGTGTTTCACAGGACCGTATGGAGTCCCATGGAAAACTTTGGGTCTTTATGGAATAACATAACTTGAAATAATGGTTTTCGTTTGACTTTGTCAGTCTGTCACATCATTAGGGATGAATTTGGGTCCACTCTTCTCTACAGCATTGCTTCTGTTCATTGAGATTTGTGGGCTTTATCTATGCACAGCTCTCTTAAGATCCAGCTGCAGCATTTCAGTCAGTCACCTTTGACTATAGAATACTTTGATATACAGAAGAGTTCATAGTCGACTCAATGTCTGCAAGGGGTCCAGGTGCTGATATGTGCTAATATAGTGTATTTGGTTTTCTCCAAATATGGTGTTGTACATCTCCATTTTGGTCCCATCTGTCCACAGGACATTGCTCCAGATGTTCCGTGCTTTGTTCAGATGCAACATTGCAAACCTGAGCCTTGCTGTCATGCTCTTATTAGACATGGAAGACGTTTTCTTGGCAATCCTTCCAAACAAGACACAGTTGTTCAGCTTTTTTCAGAACTTTACCTTTAACATTCAACACATTAACTGAAGCCTGTAGAGTTCGAGATATAACATTTTGCAGTTTCTCTGAACATCGCATGATCTGACTTTGGAGTGAATTTGTTAGGACATTAACTTCTTCACAGAGTGTGACATTGTGTTTACACACAGTTGAATGCTCCAGAGCAGCAAACTGCCAAAACTGATGCTTTTTCAGAGGTGCTCACATTTGCTGATGATCAATTAACCAAGTACCTTTGATTATCAGCACCTGGCTGCTACTTACCCTCTTAATTTCTTTAGAAACAGTAATGGAGTACTTAGTTTTTTACAGGACTACATGGAGTCATGTGAAAAAGTTCCTTTTCCACATGACTGTATATATGGGCCTTTGCATTTATAATCTAAAAGGATGCTATCTTTGTTCATTCAGGCACCAGAGTTATGTCTGTCCTCCTTTGTGCCATTTCTCCATTCTTGCCTCTGATGTACCTTGAAAGAGAAACATAATGCTTCCTTACACAATTACAGAGTCAGCACCAGTTTGCTCCGCAACTCCATGTGTTTATCTAGTGGACTGTGTTTTGATCATACTGACAAGTAGGTTAGGAAAAAGTGAGGAGAGAAGCAAGCTGCAAAGTTAACAGCCTGCTTAGTCAACAGTATAGTTTGCTCCTTCCTTTCAAAGCACATCTGACGGAGTCGTGCACCTGAACCCGGTGTCACCAAAACAGATTCCCGAACATCTTTATTTAGACGCTTTGGTGACAAAACAGCATTAAAATTGCTCAAGGTGATACTGCCTTCAATATAATCTCTTAAGCCCAGTCAGAGTGTCTGCTCTTAATGTTTTTTATTTTTAAATACCCATTTAATATGATTAATGTTTAAATGCATATTTCTTATGTAAAATGACAAATAAGTCTTATAATTGTTATTATCATTTGGTCTTATAATGGGCGGTATCCTGCTGTTGTCCATCTGCACATAAATGATTCGTATTTCAATGTAAATGTGCGTACACAATTATTTACATTGTGATTTTGTAGATGGATAGATGAAGAAGGGAAAGTACTTTCTTGAGGCATTTCAAGATCAATGTCACCCGCCTCCATTGTGCTGGGAATGAATTAAACATGATTTATTTAGCTGTGAGTCATATGGACACTGGATACCTGACTTGAGTGAGAAGCTTTAACTCCAGCATCAGTTTGCATCTGTTTTTACTACAATTCCTCCTCTAATGTCGCTGCTACCTGATTACGGAGGGCTTTTAGGTGCGTCACACCTGACAGAAGAGCCATTTATGTTGAGACACGGATTTACTGCAATCTGATTTAAGTGGCACCTTCAAGGGCATGATGGCGCGTCATGGAAGCTGGGATTTTGACTCTCGGTTTCAAGCTTATTTCCATGAGGAAGAGTGATATAGTGCTGCTGTGCTGATCCATCTGTAAATGTGTCACTTGGAATCTGGAGAATGGGCAGCAGCCATGCATGCATTGGCAGAAATTCGCAGCCTAATTAGTCTGTCTGACTTTCGTGTGTTTTATGGCAAGAAGACTGAAGATGAATGTGAAATACAAAGTGAGGAGTGAGGTTTCTGACTGCGGCATGTGGCATCAAGAAATGAAGATTTAGTAGTAAAACACAAAGACATATTTTACGTATCTGAACATAATTAACATCAGTACTTGCAAAATCCTTTTATTAAACTTGCTTTGTTTTCATCTGTCTCTTTCCTGCCACTGGAGATTAGAAAATGTATCCACTGTGAGTGGCACTTTGAGGACAACCCTGACAAGCTCAGCATGTTTTTTCTTCAAATTATGTGTGTGTCTGTCTGACAACCTGAAAGTACCACTGTTTGTCATTTTGTACAAATTATGGATCCAGAAATGCAGCATCGCTCAAGTACATAATAGGACACTGCTTTGAGCACAGCAACTTAAATGAGGGGTTATCTGAAAGTCTGACGTCAACTGTGCCGTTCCCCTTTGCTGTTCTTTGATCATTTCTATAACCCCACCTACAGATAACAAAAGAAAACTTCTCTGGAATAATAATTCTGTATTAAGCCTGGAGAGTGTAATTCTGGGCAGCATGGTGGTGTAGCACTTAGTACTCTTACCTCACAGCAAGAAGATGCTGAGTTGGAGGTTCTCAGCCTTTCTGTGTGGCGTTTGCATGTTCTCCCACAGACACGTTGGACAGAGATGGTTGTGTGTCATTTAGAGTGTTGGCGGTGGAGCACCTGGGTCCAAAAGTCAAAAAGTCCTTTTCCACTAGCACCTACTTGCTTCGACTCGGCTGACATGGCTCAACTTGACACATCTCAGTTTCTGATGTTTTCCATTACAATTGAGCACCACCAAATATGTGTGCGGTCACTATAGCAATGCAGCTGAAAGACCAGTGACGGCATTTATATAAGACATGAACACCACAACAATGAAGGGTGTAGAGGTGATAGTATGCTTCCTGCTTGGTACCAGGTACTACCACCTAATGCAAAACTCTGAAAACCGAGTTGAGTCCTACCCACCCAAGTAGGTACTTGTGGAAAAGGGCTAAAAGTGTCCTTGAGCAGGATACTGAACCTTAAATTGCTTCTCATGCATCTATTGGACTCTGATTGTGTGATAGTAACTGTTAGAAAGCACTTTGCAGAAGTTTGCAGACGGGCACATGAGCATTAGAACCGGACCACAGAGCAATGGAAGTGTGAGGGACCAAGCAACCAAAGCAAAGAGGACACAGGCAAAAAAAGTATCTTCAAAAAGGGTTTTCTTTACTTTATCCCTCAAAAAGTCCAAAATTAACAACATTCAAAAACATACTTAGCAGGGCCATAAAAGAGGTCAACTAAATATAACTCTTTCCAGAATTTCCAGAAACTTAAACAAAAACCAAAGTGAGACACAACTTAACTCAAACTGACCTAATACAAAGACACATGAGGGTAGCTTTTATAATGATTTGGCCAAACCATTTACACACAATGGGGGGGGAACGACACACAAGAACACACTAATATTAACTAAGCACAGAATAACCTAACTAAACCTGCTCCTGGTAAGCCCATGGTTGGGCATTTTGTTCCCAGAGTCCTCAGCCACCCCTTTTGCCCAGACAGGAAACAGCCACCACCCAAACCCAGGTAACTCAAAGAAAGAGAAACATAATTAATATAACAAAACATTTTAGAAAAACCACACAATGCTACTATGTGCGTGCCTCATAATATCAGTGTTAGGTTTAACCAAATGATTAATGAATTATATTAATAAAGAAAACTGCAAAGCAAACTAATAAAGTGGAAAAATGGACTGATTTACCCCTGTGTGGCTGATGCCATCACAGGAAGAAGGCGGTCATGTCATATGAATCACATTTTCTTTTACATCATGTGGATGGTTTGGCGCCTGTGCACTTCTTACTGGGTAAAAAAAATAAGACCAGGATGCACAACAACGAGTTTCTCTGTATCAGGATTTAAACAAGCACTTGCTTGCATCTCGGTGCAGATACGTCAGCACACCTTTACGGGACTAGTGAGTCTATTCCGCCAGGATGTTAGACAGATAGTCATAATGTTATGTCTGATCAGTGAAAGCACCAGTAAATTTTCATTTTTTTTTTTTTTTTTAGTATGTGAGTTTTAGTTCCAGTTTTATTTTAATGTGTTTTGGGTACTTTCTTGTCTGTCTTTCTCTTTGTGTGTGTGTCCTTTCTGGGTCTCAGTTATCTGCTCTCCCTGTTTTATTTTGGTAAATACTTTTCTTTGTGCCTCATCCTGTTTTTGTTCTTTTCCTGTCCTTGTGATGGCCTGCTCTGCTGTGAACTGTTTGTGCTGCTCACCCTGGCCTCCCTTGCGTAAATTTATTCTTTCTGCTTTCCTCCAGTCTTGATCAATTAGCCAGTTTTTCCACTTCCTATTGTGTGTTTAGCGGTTTCTCTGAGTTTCTCGTTCAGACTGGCTTGGTTATATCTTCAGTTTGATATTCTGCTTCTCCCCTTTTTTTCATCTGTATGTTTAATCAAGCGATTATCACAACCTCACCTCCCTGAACTATAAAAAAGTGATTTTAGTTTAAGTTCATTGAATAGAAGTAGGATTGTGATTGCTTTGTGTGTGCTCTAAGGAAGCCTATTCAACAGTTTTCTTTAGTCTGATTCTCCACAGAGTCAGTGGAAGTTGTGATAGAGACCCCCCATCCCCATAATTTATTGCAATCATGTGCCTTTCATTTTAGCTGAAAGGGTTGATTCCTGCCAAGCAGGGGTGCAGCGTTTCTGGAAATAATCAGCTGAGAGGAGAGGTTATAAAACTGTTAGACAGTTTAAGTCACCCTGACCAGACTGGAGTTAATGAGGATATAGAAGGTGTGTGCGTGAACCTGAAAAGCTCCTTGTAAAGTGAACCTGTTAGGCATTCATTATTTATCGTGATCAAGCGTTGCCATGGGTCTCCGTCTACTTAGGAGGACTTCACAAGTTTGGCACCAGGCCTTGAGTGTCAGTTTCTACTGCCAAGTGTTTCTGAGACAGCCTGAAACAAAGAGTCCAGACTCAGAAATACAGAGTTATTTCCTGGGAATATAAATGGAGAAACTGACACTTTGTTCCAAATCTAAAGTCAGTGCAAAGGATGGAAGATGCAAAACATGTCACTGACACATGACAAGAGAAAACACCAGACTATCACAGAGCCAACACAAAGAGACAGACAACCATTTGCCCTCACATTTACACCTCTAGGAAATTTAGGATCAATAATTATCCCAACCCCACTAACTGCTTGTCTTTGAACTGTGGGAGGATCCCAGAGGACCTGGACAGAACTCACGCAGATACATGGGAGGAACATGCAAACTCATCTGAGGTGACAGTGTTAAGTACTGCACCACAGTGCTGCTTCTCCCATTTGTGTTACTAAACATTCTTACACCATACACAATATAAACGAAATCTCTGCCGTGGTTAAAAGTTTGCAAGAACCGAAACTGCTTGGATAAAAAGTGAAGACAGTTTGGATAAATGCAATGGAAAAATAACAGCACTCATGAAAATGCTAAGTGACACCTCTGTTTGGAGCAGCTTCTCGGGTTGACTTCATTTAAGGCGCTCTTCACTGATTCATTTTGCACTTCTATTAAACTGGAGGGCTCACAGGAGACCACTTAAAACAAGAATGAGTTTTGCCTCCATCTCTGTGCGGGGACGCTTTGGCTGTCTATATACAGAATGTATATTAATAATATTATTATTGTTATCATTACCATTAAGTGAACATTTGTCCTTCTGGCGGTGCTAAATAAAAGGGCTAGGGATCACCAGGGTTATTAGGGTTTGTCTTATGGATATCTGGTAGTTGTTGACACAGTTTAGTTTGAAGTTCTTCGAATATAGAAGAGAAGAGTCTCACTGCTTTGCACCCACTCAAAACCACTCTGGACATTTATTTGAGCAGTTATTTTGAAGCATTATCTAAATGAACCTTAATTAAAATAAAATTTAATGGAGACATAAAAAGTACATTTGTACAATCACCAGTTCAATCTGATAAATGCAGCTTAAAACCTGCTGACTTTGCTTCAAATTTAGGTTTAACAAGCTTTCCTATTTTAACTTATACTTTCACCCTTGTATTTGCTGTTTTAGCACAGTTTTCAGTTTGATTTTCTTTCAGTGGCATCTTTCTTTCTCTCATAACATCCCAGGCCACACCCTGCCAGATAAAAGAAACAGTTCTCACCTTCTGATGGAGGTAGCATGGCATAAAGGAGTGTGTTAAGAGATATATTCTAAAACACTTCTTCAGCAGAGAATCAGAGAAGAGAAACACACAGAATTTCTTGCTAGCAAGGGCAGCCCCAAGAGTGAATCTCAGAGACTGACCCTGAGGACTTGCCCTGGTCCTTTATTTATACACTTCAGTGAGCGTTTGTTCCATACATTGAAATGTGGAGATGTATGTGTGTGTGTGTGGTCAGAGTGTGACCCCATGAATGACTTCCCTAAAACTGCTGGTCTGGAAAGTCCAGCAGTTCACCTAAACAAAAAGCACTTAAACTATAACTACGTTAATCCTACCGTAAAACAATAAAACAAGGTACGAACTTTCCCATGCTCCTAGGATGTGGGGGTGAAAGCCAGAACACCCTGGAATGTTGCAGACTTCCTAGGATGAGACATCCTTTCAATAAACAAATGGTTACATGCAGTATTCTACCATATACAAACTTATATCATTAAAAGATTATACTGACTACTAAGTACAATTTTCCATTGACAGAGTGGTTCCAAGGGCTTGGCGAAGAGCAGGAGGTATTCTGATCCCTAAGGAGAAGAACTTCTCATCCATCAGCCACTTTCGTCAGTTTAGCCTGCTGAACGTAGAGGGAAAGATCTTCTTCAGTGTCTTGGTCCAAAGACGATCTACTTTCTTGCAAAGAAATAACTATGCTGACAGATCAGTGCAGAAGGCCAGCATCCGGGGCTTCTCGGGATGTCTGTAGCATGCCACCGTCATCTGGCACCAGATTCAAACTGCCAAGAAAGAACGAAGAGACCTTCATGTGGCCTTTTGGTCAGTTCTGGATGAGATCTTGTGGATGGCCTTCAACTATTTCAGTGTACCAAACCACATCACAGGACTGGTCAAGACCTATTTTCAGGATTTATAGTTTTGTGTGAGAGCTGAGAACACCACCCCAGCCTGGCAACACCTGGGAATTGGAGTTATGGCAGGCTGCATGATTTCTCTTCTGGCATTTATCATGACAATGGAGTTGGTCATGCGGGCATCTTGGTGGGTAGCGGGAGGTGAGAGACTCAGTAGTGGCCTTCGTCTTCCTCCCATTAGAGCCTACATGGATGACATGACCATCATTACAAAAACAAAACCATGTACTAGGTGATTGCTACAGAAGCTCCGGGAAAACATCGAATGGGCAAGAATGGAGTTTAAGCCAAGTAAATCTCACAGCATCTCCATCATAAAAGGAGAACTGACAGCCGAGCAATTCTATATCAGTGGAGAACCAATTCCAACAGTCTTAGAGAAGTCCATCAAGAGCCTGGGACAGTGGTATAATGCAGATGTGGCAACTTGAACAACTAAGGCAGAACATGGCTAATGACCTCAAGTGGATTAACAACCCTGCACTCCCAGGGAAACTGAAGCTCTGGTGCTTCCAGTTTGGGTTATTACCCAGACTACTGTGGCCATTGACAATGTACGAGGTCTCACTCAGTCATGCCAATCAACTAGAGAGGCTAATGAGCTCCTACGTTAAGAAGTGACTCAGACTTCCCAAATTCCTCAGCATAGTTGGAATCTACAGTGAACGGATACTGTCATTGCCTATCCCTAAATTGAGGCTTGAGATCTCACTCACGGAATTCCAGGACCCAATAGTGAGAGGCACTGCTCCCACCCTAGCAACAGGGAGGAAGTGGACCCCAGCCACAGCTGTGCCACGGGCCAAATCTGCTCTTCACCATTGTGATGTGGTGGGTCACGTCCAACTTGGCAGAAGAGGATTTGTTCTTGGAGCAGTAACACCTCTGTGGCAACAGGCATCTGTTGTCAGGTTAGGGCTGTGTGCAGACAGGAGTGGTGGTAAGGAGGACCCAAATTGCAGACGCTCGGAGGCAAAAGTGTATTTCAAAACTCAGCTTTTATTGCTGGCAAACGTAACGAAAAGCCAAATAAACTTACATGAGCAGGCAGACAGAACACACAGCATAAATGCGGGTAGACCACGACACAGACACAGAGAAACACAGGGCTTAAATACACAGGGGGAGCAATCAGGGAATGGGTAACAGGAGGGAAACACAGCTGGGGCAAATCAGGCCTAACGAGACAAAGGAAGCAAAACCAGACGCATATACATGAGACACGGACTTTCAAAGTAAAACAGGAAACATAACACAGACTGAACTAAAGACACAGACTCACATGCAGGCACTGCAACAGAGGGAACAGAGACATGGGACCAGGGCAGACAGACACTGACTGGACACGGGGATATAGCTACTAAGGATACACAGAGACGCGAACTTGACAAGGGGATACAGCTGACAGGGGAGTCAGAGCAACTAGAGAAGACAGAGACATAAACCAAAAGACTAGAAATGATAAATAATATAATAAACTCAAAAAACCCTGGGTCAAAGACCCAGGCATCCTAACAATCTGTAACCGAACGTCAAAAAATGGTGGTGGAGGAGGTGCGTCGAAAGGAGGAAACACTAAGACATGCCAGAGCCATAGCGCTGGCCAAGCAGGGTCACTGGATGAATTGGGAGAGTGTTGAAAAGAGGAAACTCACATGAAGTGAAATCTAGGGAATGGAGTCCAATAGGCTAAGTTTCATCATCCAAGCGACATACGATGTGCTACCTTCCCCAATAAATCTGCAGCTGTGGTTTGGAAAGGACCCATCTTGCACCCTGTGTACAGTCACAGCAACACTCAAACACATCTTGGTTGGTTGTAGGACTAGCCTTACTCAGGGCAGATACACATGGAGAATCCAGAATCCTTAAGCAAACAAAAGTCATGCCCACATGACTTATTCCACATCAGACACATAACTTGTTGTTGTTTTTGTTCTAAACACCTTTAGTCTTTGGCCCACAAAAAAGTTAATCATTTCACCGCTCAGTTAAATGTGTGCTGCATCCATGTAAATGATCTGAAAAGATTTCTCACCTGAAAGCGACAGACCTACAACAATGATGCAGCACTTAGGACTCCTGGTAGGTAACAGTTAAAACTATTTTTATGTCTACATTATGTTTTTTGACTTGTGAAGGGCTAGCTCAAGCATATAAATGAAAGGAAAACAATTATTTCTTTTTGAAATAAAAAAATGAAAATGACTGCTGTATATGGAGAATTGACACAATCCATAATAATAATTGAACATACAGACTGGCAGATGTAAGTTTAGGGAAATGTGGTATTGAAAAATTAAAATTTGATTATTTAGCATGATTGACGTTAAACAAAATGTACCTACATTTTCCATAAAAACATTTGCTTAATTTTTTTAAAACATTTTTACAGGTAGCTTATCCTGTTGTATTTGCTGCCATTTTTGTGTGTGGTATCGGTGGGACATTTCATTATGGATACAGCATGTCTGTGATGACCTCCCCCTCTGTTGTAAGTGAGATACTTTACTAAATTAAAATACAAACAACCTTAAGCTGTATTTTCAGCATGCATAGACAAGTCTATTCCTGTTCACCTTGTTGTAGTTGATAAAGGAGCTGGTGAAGCAAACATGCGTGCAAAGATACGGTCTCTCCTTGGAGCCATGGCAGCTCTCGCTCATCTGGTCCTTCACAGTGTCCATTTTCTGTGTTGGGGGTTTACTGGGGTCGCTAGCAGCTGGTTCACTGGCGTCAAAATTTGGCAGGTTGGTGTACATGAGCATAAAAATTCCATATTCTGTTTAGCTATTAACATGGCACTGTCAAAGACATGCATAAATAGATGTTCTGCGTTGGCCTCAGGCTCTAAGTCTCTGTTTTCCTGTCCCATAGAAAGCGATGCCTTTTGTTAAACACTTTTGTGGCTATACTTGGCAGCGTGTTGATGCTCTTGAGTAAAACAGCCATGTCCTTTGAGATGATCATGGCAGGACGATTTTTCTTTGGCATTAATTCAGGTAACCTTTTGAGCAAACTCACTGGAGCTAGTTTCCCGGCTGTCCAAACTGTCACCTCATTGAATCTGGTCAGATTGTGTATGTGGGTGTTGTTGATTTTTCCTGTTACTTTAGGAGCCAGTCTTGCAGTTTATTCAATGTACGTCATGGAAATCACTCCTCGGAAGCTAAAAGGGATTGTTGGCGTATCCATTGGTTCCTTCTTGTCTTTGGGGAAGTTCTCTGGTCAACTGCTGGGGATCAGGTGAGGTAGCCTACATGTGAAAACGAAAGTATCTCACAGTCCTGTGAAAAACTAAGTACATCTCGTGATTCTAACACCTTCAGCAGAAATAACCAGAAGTAATCATTTTCTGTATAATTTCATCATTCTCTCATTGTGGAGGAAATTTGGCTCACTCTTCTTCACAGCACTGCTTTGGGCATTCATTTAGCTTTCTTAAGAGCTCACCACAGCATTTCAATCAGGTCTTAATTTTGACTGAGTCACTGCAGCCAATGCAACAGGACTGCAAAGGGTCAGATCATGTGGTATTACAATGTGGGACATATTCACATATTTGTAGACATTTTTTTGTGGACTGGTAAATTTCATCTGCCCATTTCTCTGTAAGATGTTCTTTTGACCTGTTACCGTTAGCCTAATTAGATGCAAAATGTTTCTTCAACTCCTTAGTAAAACTTAATTTTCCAGCCTTTCATTGCACATTCCCAGCTTTTTTGAGCTGTCTTGTTAATATTTTACATGAAATTTTAAACAACATATCTTTTCTATTTTGAACAAAATCTGAAATTTGAAAATCATTTGCATTCAGCTTTTATTTGCATTCTACACAAAATCACTACTTTAAGGTTTTTATAGTATTTAACTGTATTTCTGAATAACAGTCCTTTATGGTTCGTATTATTTCCAATTTATTTAAGTGCAATTTATTGCACTTTGTTACCATGTATGAAAGAATTATATGCAAAAATATTTGGCCCTTTAAAACTTTTCATAACTGTGTTTTTGGAAGCATGTTTCTATTTTAGATATTAACCTGTGATAACTTGACTATTGATGTTATACTTGCAGTGAGTTACTTGGTACAGAGAAGCTGTGGCCCTGGCTGCTTGGTTTCATCGGTTTCACTGGGTTGTTTCAACTCATCACCCTGTTCTTCCTGCCAGAATCTCCCAGCTACCTGTTGTTGGACAGAGGAGACCAACGAGCCTGTGAAAAGGGTGTGCAAAAACATTTTTAGCCTTAGGGGATTTTTTTTTACTTAGTCACTGTTAACTTACCATTTAAATCTCATGTTTTTTCATGCCACCTTAGCTTTAAAGCAGCTTTGGGGCAATAAGGACTACAGCAGAGAGATCGAGGAGATGCTGGAGGAGAAAGCTGCCCTGCAGAGTGTCCGCAGCTACTCAGTGTTGGAGCTGATTCAGAACAAAACGGTCCGCTGGCAGCTGATCACTATCGCTGTAACTTTCACCTCAGTGCAGCTCTGTGGCATCAATGCTGTGAGTGTATATGCTAGAAAGAGAGGAGTCTTTCTTTCACCAGTCTCTGTAATCTCCTTTTTTAGAGTATGTTCTTTCAAAAAATCCTGTAATGTCTAAATATAATAAAATATAATAAATACATAACTAACAATAACAGTGAAATATTCAGCAGTAAAACTGGCCAGTTTCAGTAAAATGAATAGAAACATTACACAGTTTCTTATCTGTGTATGTTTAACTTCTCTACAGGTGTACTTTTATTCTTTTGATGTGTTTCGTGCGGCGGGAATCCCAGAACAAAAGTTACGATACGCTGCCTTGGGGACAGGGCTCTGTGAATTTTCTACTGTTGTATCCTGTGTAAGTACTCTTTCACTGATATCCAATCATGTTTTGTATCCAATAAAAACGGGCTGTTCAGCAAAATATAGGTGCTCAGCTCAAGGACGACAAACTTTAAAGGACAAAAAGTAGTGCAGCACTGACTGATCCAAAGGTGTTTACTTGTGCAAACAGACTAGCATTTCAGCAGGTGGAGCCAGAGTGGACAAAAACTAACAAGGGCAACTTGTGTCCTATGACTCATCGTCCAATATATTACAAGTGCTAATCAACCAATTATACATTGTACACCTGATATGGACTGAATATAATTATCTACCTAATTTCTTTGTTCAGACTTCTGTTGAAATGTTAGTCACTTAGCACAAGCCAATTTTAGGGAAACTTTGTGTTTAACATCCTGTAAACACTCTATCATTAATGTTTGTTTTATTTACTTCCTGCTGATGTATCAAATCATTTAAGGGAAAAACACGTCTGGAGGTCTCACCAGTGATGTGAATGCCTTGTGGCAGCTTTTTTCATGTGTAATCGCAGCTCCCCCATGTGGCTGTTTAATTAATTGTTTAATTTTAATTCTGTGCAAAACATTTACAGCAGCAGGCTAAATCTGTTCTCATGTTGCAGTTCATGATTATTAACAGAACAGGAAAAACAGTCCTGCTCTTCAGAAGCTACGCAGGAATGTCTGTGACACTAGTTTTCCTCACCATCACTTTGTACCTGCAAGTAAGTCAATGCAAAACTCACCACTTTTAAAAATATATTTATATATACATTACCAGTCAAATGTTTTAGGACACATTATTTTTTCCATTTTTAATTGAAAATTACGCTGTTTAATGTCTCATTACACCCTGAAATGAAAGCATAGTACAAATAAGCTGTTTGAGTTAAAAGAGAAAGCATGGAATCAATTTATAGACCAAAATGTATTCTAAAGTTTTGATTTATCAAAGTAGCCAGCTTTGGCAGATATAACAGATGAACACACCTGTGGCATTTTTTCTGCAATAGAAATCAAATATTCTTCAGGAAGTTCTTCCCATATCTTTTGCAGAAGTTCCCATAAATGTGTGACACTTGTAGATTGCTTTGCTTTCACTCTTCTTTCCAGTTCATCCCAAACCAGCTTGATGGGGTTTCAGTCTGGAGCCTGTGCTGGCCACTCCATGTTTTCAAGCTTATTATCGTATTCTTTTTTTCCTGAGGTAGTTCTGATAAAGCTTGGACTTATCTTTTGGGTCATTATCTTGCTGTAGGATAAACCCCAACTAGGCGCATACCTGAGGGTGTTGCTTGGGGCTGCAGAAAGCTGTGGTAGCCGTTTTGGTTCAGGGTGCCTCTCACTCTGTACAAGTCGCCGAACTAGGATCCAGGAAAACAGCCCCAGACCATCAAATTTCCTTCCCCACGTTTGACAGTTGATACCACGCACTGTGAAACCATCCTTTCGCCTACTCGAAAGGGTAGTTATGATGGGAAGATTTCAAATTTTGATTAGTCCATAATACCTTCTTCGAGTCTTCAGTAGTGCAATGGCAGTGTTTCATGGCCCAGGCAAGCCTTTTTTTTTTAAATCTTATTCTGATTATTCTTAGAAATGGCTTTCTTATTGCTACTTGTGCTTGAAACTGTTGTCCTGTGAGCCGCCTATCACGCAAACTGTTAACTCTCAGAAACTTGTCCTCTGATTCAGTTGTGGCTTTGGGTCTGCCAGAGCTCTTCCTGTCTGAGTTTCTGAGTGCCTTTTGATGTTGAAGGAAACTGTACTCACTGACACCTTTACTTTCTTTACAATTTCTCTGTAGGAAAGACCTACATTTTTAGGTGCTATGATGGTCTGTCTCTCTTCCATTTTTCTCGCCATTTTTGTAGCCACACACTTTCTGTAGTACAATACTGTTCAACTGATGCTCACGAGGGCATGGTACCACAGTGTGTTCCAGCACTGCTTTTATGTAGACAGAGGGGGCAGCAAGTAATCCAGAAAAGTTGGAACACCTGTAGCAATTAGTAGCACCAGCTTTCAAGGGTTGATCAACCTCCATTGCTGAAGGACAGCTTTAAATTGTTAACCCATTTTGTGTTCCCCAAAAAATACTTTTTTTAAATAATTTTGAAATGTATATTATTTTTTAGTTTTGGGTAACCTTACCTTTAAAAAAACAAAACAAACATCTGGCAGTTGACCACTTACCTTTGTACCATTTCAAACTATTCACTGGACTTGAATGACTTGAATTGCGATAAATGACTGGAAAAATTGGGGTGTTCTGAAACCTTTGACAGATAGTGTATGCATCTGCATATCTGAATAAATAAACAAACTTAAACCCTTTCGTTTTCCTCAGAGTCGGGTCTCCTGGATGCCGTACTGCAGCATGGCCCTCATTTTCCTCTGTATAGTCTTTTTTGCCATTGGTCCAGGTACGTTTATCTCTCAAGCTAATATTTCTAAAGACTGTAAAATTAACACCAAGAAGTTTTTCTTTTTGACCAAACAATGAGGAGATCTTATTGTAGCATGTACATTTTCCCCAAAGTTGGAGTTACACCTAGTCTTCCAGGGGAACTCTTTGCTCAGCCTTTCAGCTCGGCTGCGTACACAATCTCTTGCAGCCTCAACTGGTTAGCCCTGTTTGTGGTTGGGATGGTCTTCCCCATCCTAGTGGTAAGTATGTTAAAAGTATGTAAAATGTGGCATATTTTTAAGATCATTTGAAATGTGTCAAGCACAAGGACTGACAAATTGCCTCCAAATGCTTTATTTCCAGGAGAAACTGGATTGCTTTTGCTTTCTCATTTTTCTGTTTTTTTGCTTCATCGGTGGGCTTTATCTGAAGTTCAATGTCCCCGAGATCAAAAATAAGACACCGCTGGAGATCGCTGCAGAATTTGATAAGATGCATTGCAAACCCAAAAGACAAGACGTCACTGAGAAGTACGCCAATAGAATCATATCATACGAAACCAAACTGTGATTAGATTTATTTAAAAAAATGAAAATATGCTGTTAAATGTGCAGTTTGAATTAGTCACTGCATGTCAGATGGACAGGATATGAATGACGTTAGTAAATATTTAGGATTAAACTGGTCATCAAGGACATAGCACAGAGGTGTTTTTTTGGGGTTTTTTTTTTACTGATTAAGGACATTCATACTGCACCAAAATAACTGTGTAATACAAAAAAACAAGAAAAGTCATTTTATCTACTATAAAAAAGTTTTTTTCTTTTTCTTTCTTTACAATGGGTACACAGTAAGATAAAAAACAAACAAACAAAAAATATAAAATAGGACATTTTCTGTCAATGAATAATTTATTTCTGTTTTCAAATGACCAACTACCTGAACTTTTTTTGTAATTTTTAACATTTCTGTTACACATTTTCTTACAGTTTATGCCCGAACTTTCTTTCATTTACTACAACAGTATAGTATATGGCGTAGAAAAACTGAGCTGTGCTGTTGTAACTGCACTTCTTTTTCTTATGTTAAGACGTCTTAGGGATTCAGTGTGTAGTTAAATGTCTTTACACAGACAGAAAGGAGAGTTTCACTGGTCCAGCCCACTTATGATCAAAGTGGGCTGCATATGGCCCATGACTCATATTGTGAGTTTGACATTACTGACACATTATAGATCTTTCACTCTTGTTTGATTATTAAAAAAATGATTTTAAAGTGATTTGTAGCAGCATTTTTTTCTATTTGCGTTTTCTTACTTTACTCTAAAACTTTAATATCAGACCTTAAAATATTGTTGTGTTTGCTATTGTGCTTTTTGCTATAAGCTATGATTTTTAATTTCTCCTCAAATGTGGTAAATCAACCATAAATTACACAATAATATTTAACTCTTCTGAAACATGATGCATTTCTATAGTTGAAACTGCTCCACAGTCTTTTTCCACCCTGACCAGTTGTATCACTGGAGTGCCGTTTAAATACTGATGACGTTTTTCCACCTGTGTGACACTATATATAGAAAAAGAGGGTTGGTTATGTCATGGTGGTGTGTCATGCAGATAAGTCCCAGCCCAAAGGGACTTACAGTACAGCACATAGTGAAACAACCGCAGTACACAAACCACAAATGTACAAAACATGAGTTTTACAAATAATATTTGCTACAAAACAAACAAACAAACAAACAAAAAAAAAACTGCGAAGCTCAAATTTGATGTAAGTTACTAAAAGGTGAAGAGATTTAAAAGCATACTTGAAAACGTATTTTCTTATTTTTTTTAAAGGGGCAATGCAGTTTAACATATATGTTAAACATATATAATATGGAGCATGAAACTGATGTGCGGCACATAGTATACAGCTGTTGCCTATTTCCAACACTTTTCCCTTGTTGGGCTTTTACATTCACAATGCATAAACAAAATGGCAACATTCAATTACGTAAATCCACCTGTGTGACAATATACATATGAAGTTAACAGTGTAAAAACGAAGAGAGGGAGACTGAAAGAGAAATTAAAATGATTTCCAATGTATGGATGCTTGTATACACTTTTTCTCTTCCTGGTGACCCTTAAGTCTGCTTTGTGCATAAATGTGAGGATGAGGATGTGTTTCTGGGTGAAATTGGACAGTATGTCTCCAAATTGTTGCTGTTACTTTGAGCGCGTGCTGCTGATAACGCTTCTGCACATGAAACGCAAACCAAATGATTCATAAATCAAATATCAGAAATGTTTTGCTTTGATACATACAGCGTGTACTTGAGCTGCTCGAGTCGCAGCGGGACTGACAGCCATCAGGAAACTCCCATTAGTTACGCACACATGTAGCCCGTGCACATGTGTGTGCCTCTGATAACACAATCTACCCACTCCAAGCTGAAAGCTCCGCAGCACCATGGGTGTCAATGCAGGGGGGCGGCAGGCTGCGTACGCGTGTCCCACGGCCGTTCACGTCATTAATGAGCACTTAGTCAAAAGGAGGGGTTTCAACATGTGCACAAAAACAGAGAAGACGCTCAGCGGCACGCCTACAAAGTTTTGTGTACATTTGAGAATTTAAATACCTCTTTGAAAAGAGGAGCTGCACATCAGCAGGTGTGGACCATGGAGGCAATGGACACAAGCATCTCCACCGAGGAGAAGAAGAAGCGCCTTGAACAAAAGTAAGTTCAACTGGGGTAATATTGCACACTAATATGTAAAGTGCTGCTAATTGAAACACATTTTAACCTAAAGATGAATTTACACGATCAGAATTTCTAAGGTTTTTGCAATATATTTTTAAAAAAAGAACACAAAAAGAAAAGAAAAGTCGTCAGTTTCAGCTCTTTCTTTGCATTTTTGCTGATCACAAGTTAATTACGTATTTATACATCATAAGAATACTGTTGCTCATATAATAAGTTAGACAATGAAATGCAAAAAATAAATTTAAAAAATCCACTGGTATATTTCCACAACTTCAGGTGCTTTCTGACATTCTGACCTATTTCTGTATTCTGAAAGTTTGCACTCTAACCCCGTATGACTATTTGAATCATCAGCTTATTCAGCTGCTTCCTGTCAGTAAGTGCTCCTGCATCAGAAACACTCCCTCGCTGACAGCTTTTATTTTCTGTGTGGAACTCAGGAGAAACACATTCACAGAACAAGAGCTTGCAGATTAATTATTTACAGCAACTCTATATGTATGAACTGTCAGGAAAGGTTGAGGAGACTGGGCCATGCTGGTGCTGCAGACAGGCCTCCCTGCTCTGTGTGGTTAAAAGGTAGCATCTGGGGGCAAGTGATGTAGAAAATAAATGACAGTGTTAAAAATACGTCATGATTATTTTTAATATGTTGTTCAAAATACACCATGTTAAGTATTTGGCAGTCATTTCAAACATCTGTGATAACATTGGTTTTGATAACATCTTTAGCCTCCACCCAGCACCACCCCGACTTGAGGGACTTCAAGGGTAGGATAGGTTCAAACTAAGTATGGAAGTCTCTGAATTTATTTGGTGGAAAAGAGAAATTAAATCATAGCCTCACACACTAAATGACTTCTGCCCCTTGAAGATTCATTTAATCCACATCTCAGGGCAGACCTGATGTCAAAAAGCCAAGATGCAAACTGAACTTTAGGAACCCCATTACGATAAATGAAAACATCAAATTGACCCTAGTGCATAAAAAATGAATTTCTATGACTGTCTGCCTTCAGCTGTGTTTCTGTTTGATCACAGGGTGTTTGTCAACAGAAGCCTGACGCTGGAAAATATTAAATGCTATGGCTTCGACATGGACTACACGCTAGCAAGTAAGTAAAAGCAAAAAAAAAAGTTTAATTGTCTTTATTTCTTCTATTTGATATTGAGTTATCTGTACTTCTCCTTGCTTTCTGAGGAACATGACTGTGTCTAGCACAGAGAGTCATGGGATTATTATTTACCTACAAATCCTTAATTTTGCAGTGTTGTGATTATGCCAGCTATACAATGTTTACAGTTGATACACTTTCGCTGTGTTTTTGTGGCCAAGAACAGTACAGTTTATGTATAACTGTGTAATAACGTCATTTTTACTTTTACTTTAACTTGGTTGTTTAATTTATGTTTACTGCACACTTTTAAAAAATTGCCACCTATTTATCTATAGTACAATATATAGAGTGTATAATGGTCTAGATACCAACAGGATACCATGACTGAACTTCCTCCATTGATTATCCCGTCTCATTGTTCATGTTCAAATGCTGGAAATGTAAAACTAACATTTCTGTAAGTATGAGATGTTTTTCGGGCACAAGAATAAATACAACAGCAAGTGAGGAATATGTCTAAGAAAAAATAATTGAAGTACTGCTTACAAGTACTCTAAACTCTATAGAACAAAATCTGCCTTGCAAAAACTCTAGCAGCCCACTGGACAAGTTTGGAAAATATTCAAAGTGGGCATAAATGTTGCTGTTTTAAATGTTGTTTTATAAATTTTAGAGTTTTTCCTGCTGATAAAGACGTCTCGATGACCATTCATATAACACCAAAGTAACAGATAAACAATTAACTGTCAGAAACTGTCCTGTTTATCCACTTTCAATATTTCTTTTCATTTTTTACACACAGACATGCAAAATAAATAATTATTAGTTCCACTGTAGTTAAAACATTTTAATTTTTTCTAGGCACTGAACTACCAGAACACTTTCTGTAATTTTACACAATTATTTCTTAGATTTCATGTCTTTCATGTCTTTTATGTAGAAAAACTGAAGTGTCCTCATATCTCAGAGGTCGTGTCTTTAAACGTCTTTACACTGATAAAAAGGGGAGTTTCACTGTTCCAGCACACTCAAGATCTAATGAGTGACTATATAAAACAATTTTGACCTAAGAAATATTCAGGTAATAGTGACATTTTTAGTTTATTTATTAGAAAATGAGTCCCCGCCAAGTTTTATGAAGTGTTTTTTTTTAATCTTCAAGATAGGTGGTATTTCTTGCTATGTTAAACTTCCGAGACCCGAGCTCTTGTTGGGATGCATTTTAAATTTCTCCAAACTATTTTGGTATATTTTTACCTGATAGCAATAAAAAAATGTCAGGAAAAAAAACTTACAAAGTTGTTACTAGCTGCTTTACGGCATAAACCAATAAAGTCATTATTACTTAACAAAGGATAAAACCCTTCCCTGAGCAGAATGAAGTATAAGGTACTTAATCTATATTTGTTCATTTTTAAACTATATTTTGCTTATCATATTTTTTACAGCATGTGTATAAAATATTAAATCACCCTGAAGATGCTACATGTTGTCTTCATTCATAACTTTGAACTCTCTGTGCTGAATTCTTCATTATAGTTTCTGACTTTCCTTTCAAACAAGCTGCACAACAGTGGATGATTGTGTATTCATGCTTTCGCTGTGTGCATTTCTGCTTGCAGCGTATAAGTCTCCCGACTACGAGAGCTTGGGCTTTGAGCAGATACGAGACAGGATGGTGTCCATTGGATACCCTCATGAGATTCTGCGCTACAAGTACGACCCCAGCTTCCCCACTCGGTTAGTTCCAAGTCTCTCTAGCGATTTACGCCACAATGAAGTAGCCAATCAATTCTTCTTTTTTTTGTTCTTGTTTATTATTGATTAACCTTCTCCCCTTTTCTCCCCCTCAGTGGTTTAGTGGTTGACACTACATATGGGAACCTCCTGAAGGTGGATTCAAATGGAAATATATTAGTCTGCAGTCATGGCTTTCAGTTCCTCAAAGGGTAAAGTCAGAAACAATTGAATACAGTAAAAAAATGTTTGCATAATCTATTTTGTACTGTTTGGAATGATAGAGATCATCGAGGTGAGGACAGGGAGAAAGAAAGAGACAGAAACATAAAGACTAAAACCCAGTTGGATTCAACACAGCATATATATATATATATATATATATATATGTATATATATATATATATATATATATATATATATATATATATATATATATATATATATATATATATATATGTGTATATATATATATATATATATATATATATATAATGAAGTAATAATATACACCTCTATATATACCACTAGAGTTAAATTTCAATTAAACAATCAAGATGTGATTAACTTGTAAACTTTCAGCTTTAATTCAAAAATTACATTACAGTAATTTTTATACACAGTCCCTTATTTTCTGTGACAGGGGGCTCACTGACAGTTTTATAGCCAGGTGAGGTCCTGGTCCAAGTGCATAACTATACTTGAAACTCTCAACAGGAGGTACAAAGAGCTGTCAGTGCAAGTGAAGAAGGCCATCATCAGACTGAAAATCCCAAATAAACTTCAGGGAAGAAATGTAGCACTTGGTGACATCAATTCTTCTAGACTTTTAGACTTCAGACAGTTACTGACTGCAAAGGATTTTTATTGAAGTATTATAAGCAATTCTTATATATAAAGTAATTTTGGTTTGTTCAATTACTGTTGAGCCTCTGAAAATGGGGGAATGTGTATGAACATGGCTGTAATTCCATAAACTTGTTTTAAAAAAATCAAGTCAGCATAAAATTGTTAGATATTGACACAATGTCAACAGTTATCAACATCAGCTATCGCACTTGTGTAATTAAGTCCCACCTTTTTTTTGTTGTTATAAAAAAAGCAACATCAGGTTTCCTTTTAAATATGAAAATGAGATATTACCTCACTGAACAAAGACCGGTTTGCATTGATATCCAACAGACAAGGAAGAAAAAAAAATCTCAAAATTGAGTAGTTTTGTTTTGGCCTTTATATTGTCTCACTGAAATGGCTGTCAACTTCTTCTTTTTTGCTTGTAAATCGCAGCAGTCAGTACAAGCAAGTGAGTTCGAAACTAAGAATTTACACAAACTAGATGTAAATTCACGCACGTTTGCAAAAATGTTTTTGTTTCTCTGCAGCCAGTCAGTGCATCTGGGTTGTTAACATTGATTCTTGTTATCATTTTGTGCCACAGTGAAGACATTCACAAATATTACCCGAACATGTTCATCCAGAGAGACGACACTGATCGCTTTTACATCCTGAACACTCTCTTCAATCTTTCGGGTATAAAATCCTCACTCTGCTATACTCTGTGTAAATTTTGTTTAGCGTCTTTGCTTTTCTACAATTTTTCAAATTTTCCTATGCATTATAAACAATTTACGATTTATATGCACCCTGCAGAGACTTATCTCTACGCCTGCCTGGTTGACTTCTTTACTGGATGTACCAGATACACAAAGTAAGTCACATATTTTATCCATATTATATTATACTATCATCCCACCAAGACTTGGAGAAATATTCACTGTTAAATAAAATCTTTGTCCCTTCCATATCTGTGTTAAACTCTTCCAGCCTCCTGAAAGGTTTCCAGCACGGTGACTTGCTAATGTCGTACAGAAGCATGTTCCAGGATGTTCGAGATGCCGTGGACTACACTCATGATACGGTGAGTTCACAAAACCCGCCAAAGTGCAACGTTAAACACTAAGAAAATGTGTGGACTTCTCAAAATTACAAAATGTTCAAACTGTTTTTTAGGGATCCTTGAAAGAATTAACTACCAAGAATTTGGAGAAATACGTTGTCAGAGATGTGAGTAAACTGAAAAGCTTATCAGTCTGAGTTTATGTTAGCAGACTGAAACACTGAAAGTATAAATGTTTACAGCCAAACCTCCCTGTGCTCCTCACCCGGATCAAAGAGGTGGCCAAGGTTTTCCTCGCCACTAACAGTGACTACTACTACACCGAGGTGAGTGTGCCATGACTAAAACCTTCCAACTACAAAGGGAAATTAATGCCCCCATCGTCAGCTACACCTTGCTATTACTAGGATGGACCCCTTTTTCCTTCAGAATTGCCTCAATTTTTTGTGGCATAGATTCAACAAGGCCCTTCCTCAGAGATTTTGGTCCATATGAACAAATTCTGAGTCTGAATGTTGAAGCCAAAATCAAGAAATCTCAGAACAGGCAATGTTAAAGGATCTTTTGTCAAGTTTTGGTGGAAAATGTGTAAATTGTAGGCTCAGTTTCCTAACAGGAGAGCCACACAGTGTGGTCTTCTGCTACTGCAACCTATCTGCTTCAAGACTGCATTCATTCAGATGCTCTTCTACATAGCATTTTTGTAATGAGTGGTTGTTTGAGATACTGTTTCCTTTATGGCTCAAAGTAGTCTGGCTTCTCTGGGTTCTGGCACAGCTAAATGCACTGAGTTGCTGCCATGTGATTGGTTGATTAGATATTTGCATTAACAAGCAGTTGAATAGGTAGACCTAATGAAGCGGCCTGTTAATGTTTATGAGATCATTGTAAATGATAATTCTGCCTTATAAATCATTCTAACTGTATATTTTACACTTTACCTTCTTCATTAAGGTCATCATGACATACCTGCTGGAAAGTAATGTGAAGGTGAGGCATCTTCAACTGTGGTTGGACTTTTTGTCCTCTAAACAGAATCATGAGAGTGACATTTCTTTAAAAAAATTTCCTTCCAGCCTGGAAGCCCCAAAAAGAGCTGGCGCTCGTATTTCGACCTTGTCGTTGTGGACACCAAAAAGCCGCTGTTCTTTGCAGAGGGGACTGTGCTGAGACAAGTGGACACGGTGTGAAAGAGTGTTTGAAGAGTTGCATCACAATGTTGAGCATCAACAGTTTCCAGTAATCTGTTTCATTTTTATACACAGAACACAGGAAAGCTTCGCATCGGGACATACACCGGTGACCTCCAGCATGGAACAGTCTACTCAGGAGGTGAGACAGCATTGAGTTTTCCTTCGACTATTTTGTCCTTATTAGTAAAGTTCAAATCTGTTCAGTTCAGCTGCTTAACTTGTGTTTTCTGGTTACAGGCTCATCAGACATTGTTTGTGATCTGCTGGGCGTCATAGGCAAGGACATCCTCTATGTCGGAGATCACATCTTTGGCGACATCCTGAAGTCTAAGAAGCGACAGGGCTGGAAGACTTTCCTGGTCGTTCCTGAGCTCACCAAAGAGCTGCAAGTGTGGGAGGAAAGGAAAAGTAAGAACAATGATCCACTCGTTGTGTGCTGTTTTACTGTGGTGTCATGGTTTTGATGCAGTACTTGGTTTTTCAGATATCTTTGAGGAGCTCAAGTGTCTTGATCTCTACTTAGCTGAACTTAACAAGTGAGTCTATTTTTTGTTTCGGTATATTTCCTGTAGATATGTTTAGATTTGAAACGCATTCAGACCTGCAGTTTTTAGATTGGTGTGCCTTACCATTACTATAATTTAAAATAGTTAAACCCAATGTAATAATCAACATGTTCTCATAAGATGCAGGGTTCTATATGTGGCTAGCAGGTGGAGCACAAGCACCCACAAGCCCCAGTTTTGGAAAAAAAAATCCCATCTTGTGTCATGAATAGATGGGATAGACTAACATTTTATTCAGTAACCATATGTAAGATTTTTAATTTTTTATTAATTCATGCATTTTTACCGGAAATTAAACAAGTTTGTTGATGTTTTGCAGCTGTTGAGATTCCAAACAAGAGAACTCTTCGCTGCGTATTTACTCACTAACACTAATGCTGATAAGACTAGCATTTGATTTTCCATTTCCTACATGTGACACAGTTAGATAAAGTGACATAGCACGTGTTCATTTTTCTATATGTGTCTTTTGAAGGCACCCAGACACCACCAGTCAAGAATATCATGACATCAGTTCCATTCATATGAGAATGAAGGTGAGCTCTGCACACCACAACACAGTATTTTAAAGATTTCCACACCTTAGTTGTGGATGCGCGTAAAGTTCAATGCATTCGTTCAACCTACACTGTACCTTCAGCTGGTATTAGAAATGCTTTTTTGGATTCAAATTCTGCCTCATTCTCTGTATGTTGAAAGCTCAAAGTCCTGCATGGGAGCTAAATTATCACCACCATGAAATAAATATGTCTCATATTTCCTGGGATATACCTGGAATACATTTTATGTCATTTTAAATGCATAAATGCACTTCTAAAATCTACCACTACGATAGCAATGCTTCACTATTGTAGCAGAAGAAAACCCAAATGTGTCTGTCCAGCGTAACTGTCGTTCAGCACCATTACAGTTCACTTCGCCACTTTGACAGTGTTTCTATTCCTTCGCTCTACATATGGTTAAAACTACTCTTTTTAAAGTATTGAGTAACTTTCCACAGTCACAGAGTTGCAGCACTAGTTGGCACAAGCCACCCATAGTGTTAAGCTTCACAGAATAAGTGTATTTTTAATAGTAAATACAGGTGTTGGCATGTTAACAGTACGGAAGACATAAAATTGCCTTCGATGTTGAAATCATGTGCTGATTTGTATTTTATGGAAACTGTTCGGAGTCTGTTTACGATCCCCGATTACACTGACACGCCCAGTACCATAGACTGTATGAAAAAGATGGAACAGAGTCCACCAAAGGCTGTTCAAAAGTGGTAGTGAGGAGCAAACGGTGAGTTTGGCTACAAAAAAACCTGAGGATATAACTCATTCATGTGTCATACTGAAGGATACCCAATCTTTCCACAAACCAGACCATAATCAACTTTTCAGTAAGACTTAAAACTTATAACCATGAGTGTTAACAATAAAAGTGTTCGCTGAGGTCATAAATCAAGTGAACAGGGAGTCATTTTATAATAGACTTTTATACATTCTGACTTGTAGCCAGCTGGTGGTGATGCCCCCTGCTGGCCTTTGGAAAAAATACAGGTTTAAGGCACTTCAAAATATGCTTTAGTTTTCAGACCCTGAGGTTGTGTCTAGCTTTCATATACAGTCTACCGCTAAAAGGACAGAATAAAAGAAAACAGTACAAAAAAGTTTACGGTTAAAATTAAGCTGTTTTTGAACAAGAAATCATCCCTGAATGAGCAAGAATGAGCATGCTCCTGGAATGTGTCTCTCATGCCAGAGACTTGAACTGTACACTGACACATTTCCTCTGTGGAAATTTACCATCCATGGACACTCATGGTGCGACATGATTTCCAACACAACAGCAACTGCACTCTGCTATGAAAACTGTAGAAGGACAGTAACACTAATGACCGAGTAACAGATAAAATCTGTGGTCTCCAAGACTGCAGGGACACCTCTGCACGCTCCTGAGCGTAACACAAATCTCCTTAAATCAACACGTCAGAGGTAGATTATGACTTTTGACTCCCTCTGTCTATAAGAAGTCTATTCCCAAAAAAGTAAACTTTCTTAGAATTAAATTGGACTAAGCAGGAAGTCAGATTGGTATATTCTCACTCATCAACATTTAAAATCTAGGACGTCGATGTGATGTGTGTCATTAAGCCACTGCATTGTTTATTTTATACTTGCAGTTGCTGACCTACAGGATGGACATGTCATATGGCCAGATGGGCAGCCTCCTGCGCAGCGGCTCCAGGCAGACGCTGTTCGCCAGCCAGCTCATGCGCTATGCAGATCTGTACTCTTCCTCCTGCCTGAATCTGATGCATTACCCCGTCAATTACCTCTTCATGGCTCCTCCAGTCCTGGTCAGCCCTCTTCTTTGGTCAAACATCACAGAAAGGAGATGTTTGTCTCTTTCATCATTTATCCTGAGAGTCTTTTTTTCTCTCTCAGATGCCCCACGAGGTTGTTTCTGAGGCATCTCCAGACTTTGTGTCATCGCCGCTTACTCTCAACAGCTATCCTCTCACAAACAAAAACTGAGGTAACAGATCTTTATGATAAACTATATTTCTTCTCTACATTTGTTCATGTTAAAAAGTTCATGAGTAGTTCATTTGCTTCTTCCATTGCAGTGACGGCAGAGTCAGACTCAGGGATGAAGAAGCTACAGAGTAATGTGCATCTTCTTGTCATTAACATTTCACACACTGAAGACGGCTGCTTGTACCCGTGCACACATGAAGGGTTTATTGTAAACCTAAGGTGCACACATTAGCACGAAATTAACTTAGTGCTCCACATGCAGAATGTAACTTTTGGTAAAACTCAAACACGCTGACAGTTTAGGATTTCAAACAGAAACAGACTCAGTGTTTTTACTTCTAGTTTTAAAGGTTATGTAATGGTTTATTTTTTAAAAAATGTTCAAAAAAAGGAGCTTTACTCCATAATCCGTTGAATTGGTTCAATAAAACATTCATAAAATCCGTTTTTATTGTTTTCAATGAAGTAAAGCTCCTAAATAAGCATATAAATCAGTTTTATCTAAGTGAGAGAAATAATATTCACAATGGCTTTTTTTGTAGTTGTTGCAATCACAGTTTTTAGATGTGATTTTTCACACAAAAATATAAGTATTATTATTTTAAAGCTCAGCAACAGATCGTTTAAACTAGGAGGCAAAATCTTAAAAATATAGCAATGTAGCATACTTTAGGAAAAATAACGTGTAGTTAAAGATTTTACTTTCTGCATTAAAGTTTTTGTCCAGTGGGTGGCGCCTGATCACCTCTGCAGCCCACCTGAGGATTGATTCTTGTGTGGTTGAATGAGTTTATTTTTATACCCACAACAAACATATTAAATAGTTTTGTCTCCTTAAACAAATATTTAATCTTCCGTAAAGCTCTCATCACTTTTATACCAGAAACATTTATTTCACAGCTGTTGCAGAAGCTCGTCTTGATCGTTAAACTTAAATAAGTTACATTTATTTTGAATACATCAAAGCAGAAGCAGATGTTAATATCAGGAGCCTCCATCTGGGTATGCATTCATCATGGAGAGCACTAACATAAACAGATATGATGCAATCCATGAGCAAACACCTAAACACACTCACAAATATGTGTGGCTCTGCAGGACACAGGGCACCTGAACATTTAGCATTTGTTCTCCTTCTGTATCTCAGGAACACACACGCACACACACGCACACTTTCTCTCCGTTGTTACTGTAGGATTTCAGCGCTCATGTGTGATTGTGGATGAATTTTCTATCAGAGTGTCACGATGGTGAAAATGGTGAAATCCTTTACCATCAGTGACACTTCACTCTGGAGCCAAACTTCAGCTTCGCAGTGATGTGCTGATCGTGTTATTTTATTTATTTATTATTTAATTTATTAACTACTTAGAGCATTAGTAAAGATGATGGAATCTCCTGTGTGAGAAGATTAAACGTGAATCTAACTTAATCTAAAGTCATCATTGTTTTAAAAACATTTCAAACTTTTAGCTGCTTTAAGATTAACACAGCTGAACTTTTTTGCGTTTTTTCACTGCCTGCTTCAGATTGTTTTCAGATAAGCCACGAGAGGTAAATCCAATGCTCAGTTTTCAATCCCTCCTCCTCCTCCTTGTCAAAACAGGCACATAAACATTTCCTTGATGATTTCACTTCTTGTATCGGGGCTATTTTGGTTTATTTGGATTTCTGCCTGCCCATTGTCTGTTGGTCAACCGTGTTTATTGTTGCTGTTTCTTGAGTCATTGTGTTCGCTTTGTCCTGTTGTATTTTCTCACCTGCACAAATCAGCTGATCGCTTCTGTTTAATCTGCTTTTGAATGAATGCATTTTGTGAGAATAACCCACACTCGGCGTCCGCTGCTATTTGATGTTCAGTGAAACTAAACCAGGCTCTGATGATCAGTTTGTCGCTGTGGTAAATTTTCATTTCATCATTAATCATTTATCACGTCAGCACATAACGAGCATTTTGTGATTGTGTCAGATTCACTAGTTGCCTCTGCACTACAGCGCCTGTCCTTTGGATGGCATTAAACTGCCTCTCTGCAGCAGGGATGAATCTTTGAAGAGGGTTAAATGATGGGCACGGTCAGCACATCAGCAGAGAGGCTGTGCATCTTCATTTATCTCTCAGCAAAGAAAAGAGCCGAGAGAAACGACAAGTTTCGCTTTTCTTTTCAAATGTACCAGCTCCCATTTTTAATTTGAAAATAAAGCATTGCTTCCTGTTTCAAATATTTTGAAAGTTGCTGAAATACAAAAGAGATTATATAAAATAGGAAACTTGTTCCCTGCCTAAAATACAATAATTTCCTTTTTAGACTTGTCCAAAAATCAGACTAACATACAAATCTACCCTACGCATCACACAATAGCCACCACACCGTTCTCTGATGGAAGAACTGCGAATCATAACTGTTTGTCTTTAAAATAATTTAGCGTCTGATCGCTCCTTTAATAGCCTAACTGCTTAAATAGAGGAGGAAGAGGAGTGCCATCAGGATCCACAATAGGGCCATGACATTAATAGAGTTTCACACCAGCATTATTTTTGGCAAACAAAATTCACAGCAATGATTTTTATCATGATATTAAAGTAGAACTTGAAACACGAGTAGCCATAATACTGTTGGTGAAATCCATTAAAACATGTATATGTTCTCTGTTTTGGGGGGAAATGAATGTGACTCAAAATCCAAGTGCACAAACGTGGTGAAAGAGTCTGTGGTTATGAATTTCTAAAAGCATATAATGGGAACAATTATGCAAATATTTTACAATATATGCAACATGTGTATTACTGCCACAGTTTAGATGTATTTTATCATCAGTCAGGGTTAACATGCCACCCCGGCTGAACGATGACAGCATGTCTGCTCTCCAGAGAGCTCATCACACCGTCGAAGCATCCAGAACCTGCTGTTTGATTTAAACACAGTGGCTAATTCGCTTTTGGTTGGAGGCCTTTCTGAACTGTTTGTTGCATTTATTAGAATGTGAAAAATGGCACCACACTGAATGGCTTTGCAAAGTGTGAAAATGCCAAAGAAATCGTTAATAATTCCAGTTATTTGCTTTGTTATGCAGCGAAAGCAGCATCACTGCACGAGAGTGAAAATGTATGGAATGCCAAAGTGGTTTTAGATCTGAGCCTACAAATAAGATACTATTGTTCACAACAAACTAAAAAAAAAATCATATTTTATTTCTTGTTCATCATCTACTTTGCAAAGGGAAGGTTCAGTGAATATAAACATTTAAAAATAAATTGTGCTTACTTACACTAAAACAAATGGAAAGTCTTGGAGGTGTAATTTGAAAGTTACTGGTGGTTTTTACTGCTCCGGCCCACTTACAGTCAAACTGGGCTGTATAAGGCCCATGAAGTCAGATGAGTTTGACCCCCTAATGTTTGCCATATGAATTTCAAACCTAATGATTTTCACTTTGTTGATCCTATGCCTTTGCTGTGTCATTGTTTGCATTTACAAACATTTTTCCTCACTGCATGTGAAGCTCTGAGTGTTTTCCCTGTCTTCCACTTGACTGGATAGTCTACACCAAGTGAAATTTAAACCCAAATATATGCTTTTATTTTTTCCACGAAACAATAACACCAATACGGTTCACACGTACTCACAATAGTTGATTATTTAAGGCAGGATTTTTGCCATCTTTGTAAACTTTCTAGTTTCCTCTCAAATTAAAAATGGAGTTCTGTAAGTTTTGCCAAAAAATCAAAAAAAAAATATTTTTAATAAATGCAACACAATTTTGCAACAAGATCCAGAGCGAAAATCTGTTTGTGCATCAAAACTGTCGGAGCTGTAAGTGCACCCTGCTAAACCGTCCGTTTGAGGCCTGCAGGGATTTCAAAGTTTAGGTACAAAAACAGCCAATTTTCATGGTTTTTTGGAGTTTTTTTTCCACCCTCTACTTTCTAATTACTTTTTAGACTTTGTCACTGGAGTATAAAGGGCAGTTTATATTTTTATGAGGATGCTGCATCTGCTGTGCAATCGTGTGATTTCATATAAACCCATATTTTTGCAAGAAAAATAAAAAACAGACAAAGATGTAAATTTAACTGACTTTATTTAGAGAGAGGGTGACAGAGGAACATGACAGCAGATTAATGAGAAAGGTTTCATAAACCTGTTAAATAAATTATTTAAAAGAAATACACATTTGCTTGGTTTAAGATCAATTATAAAAATGCATCACATAATTTAACTTGTTTTTTTTCCTTTTCAAAAATGTACATTACCAAAAACTAAATCAAACACATTAACTCATGAGCAGTAGCTCCAAAAATAAATGACAAACAAAACAAGCACAGCGTTTGCTCTGTAATTGAGTTCATGTAATCATTTAATTAGCTTCTCTTGCCTGGAGTTTAACCGTGCATTCTCTGATTGAGGTTTTAAGCTGCTCAAAAAGCACTGCTGACATGTTGGGTTTCACTGCAGGATACTTGCTGTTCTATGCAGTCAGATAGCTGCAGAAGCACCACCGTCCCCCATTCCACACATTCCAGGATTTCCCAGCAAGCATTGCAAGCAAGCCTAAACAAGTCACGTTCTTTACTCAGGAAGAATTTCACACAGTCAAGTGACTGAAGCCTGTTTTTGTTTTCCCTCTGGTGAGCAATCACAAAGACCCACCTTTACATCTGAAACACCTCTGTCACCATTTAAAATGTATTATTACTATCATACGTTTTCTTTTTTTGTCTTTTTTTTCCTTGTTCCTTTCTGGAGAGACCTAATGAGATTCTATAAACCAGCTTTACTACACAGTCGCAGCAATCCTTCTTTTCACCTGAAACCTTTTACTGCAGCAGGGCAATCTGTGCCCCAAAATATGCTTCCTGTCTGTTTTTAATAATGCCTTGAGTCCTTCTCCAGCAGCTTGTAACAGCAACTGGACTGTGGTTAAACATTTCCACCCAGAAAGGTCCGCTGACAGTCATCAAAACAAACGTCTTTGCTCTCCTACGTCAGGGTTCAAACACGAGGCACGCACGCACACACGCACACAGGAGCAGTGACACCTAATCTTGACACGGAAAGAGAAGGAAGAAAGAAAATAAAGGGAAGGCAAAAGGCAAGAGGGTGAGAGGGCCTTGCTCCCTACATTCCTCACAAACGTCCCCTCCCCCCATCGACCTGCTACCACCGAGGATGCTCAGAAAGAAAGAAGAAAAAAAAAAACCACATACATTGACCTCCCACCCCTCCTCCTTTTCTTTTTTATCTGCTTATTTTACCCCATCATCCATGCTCACCATCTCATTGACAACAGAACACCATGAAGAAAAAAGGTAGAAGTCTGATAAGAAGAGAAAAACTTGATTGTTTAATTTTAACATAAATAAACTGCAGTGTCCGCTTTTACTTCAAATCCATCTACAGTTGTGTGTGTGTGTTTTTTTAAGTTAAATTCACACTTTGTTTGGCGCCTGATAGGAATATGTGATGATTTCCATCACAAGTTTGACCCCTCCTAAAAATAGAAAAACCCAACTGTACCATATGTGTGTCTTCTTCACTTCATGTGCCTTATTTGTGAACCATTACCTAAAACTCTGGTCAGAAGGACTTATGTCAGCCTAGAAAATGTGTGTAAACTCTGCTCTGTAAATACAGTAGGTAAACAGCTTAGGAGGCTTTCTGCCGCTACCTGCTATCAGACACTGGCTTTACTTCTACACAAGCTCGTCTGAAGCGAGCCCTTTAAGCACCGGTTTTAGTGTACTGAGGCCAAATGCTATGACAATACTATTGCACTGCTAGAATGGATGGTACAGTAGTGCAACATTGTCAAAGCAGCTGACCTCAGCATGTGTCAGCACGTGGACATGGGGTGGGGGGTGGGGGGGTTACAGCTATTCTTCACAGCCTAACTCCAATTACGCTTAAATAAGAAGCAAAGGTGTTATTTATAACAAAACAAGAAGGTGGGTGTTGAAATGCAAATTTACCTGTCTTCTTCCATGTGGCTGATAACGTCTGTCGAGTGTGGACTTAAGTCTACAGGTTTCCGTGCAGCAGGAGACACAGTTGCATCACATTTAAGCACACCCGGAAAAAAAAAAAAAAAAAAAAAAAAAAAAATTGCTCCACACGCAGGTTAAGAGTTAAGGCAGTAAAGGGAGGTTTGAGTGTCTGTTTCATCAGCCAATGCCCTTTTAATATTGCACTGCTCATCTCAGTGTCCAGTAGTGCAACAGAAAAAGGGCAGTGGACAACAACATGGACACAATCAGCCTCCACTGCACATACTGACTCAACTACCCACCTTGTTTTCTCAGCCCTGCAACAAACAGTCGCTTAAATCACACAAATGAATTAAAACACACAAACACACGCACACACACACACACACACACACACACACAAAGTTGGATCAGAAAAAAAAAGAGGGAAAAAAAAAGGAAGGTTAGTTTGCAAACTAACTAAATTAAAACAGAAACAAATTATTACTTCTGCACAAAGTCATGGGTTTAGCTCAAAAAAAAGTTCAGCCCTGCAAGCGTGCATGTCCTGGAAACAAAAGTTAGGATGTCACAGATTAACAGTACAGCTTTTCAGCTGAGGAGTTAAATGAACTTCCCAAATTAAACAGCACTGGTTACTCTCACCCTGGGAGAATGGGAATTTCCCAGCATGTGGGCCCATACTATTCTCTCCAGTGAATGACATGCATTCTAATTTTGGTGGAGAAATGGGAGGTTGGAAACAGGGGAGGGGGGGACACACACAGACACACACACACACACACACTCTCTCTCTCAAAGGATTCAAAGAGCCAGGGCTGATAATGCCAAACTATAAAAACACATTTTAAAAATAAATAAATAAATAAATATTAGTTTTGTGCAAAACGAACACATGGTGGGGGGAAAAATGAGCTAAATTATTTAACATATTCAAACTGGAAAAAAAGTTTGCATCAATACAGGAAAAAATTAGTAAACTGTAGCAATCCCTGGAAATAAAAGTGAAGCAAATCCTGCAAGTTTACACAATGGGTGCGCAGTTACACAACGTACAGAATCTATAGCATGACAGGAAAGAGGCGTTGCAAGCGTCCAGAACACAGCGTCGCTTCCTCATTCCTCAGACATCTGACGATTCCTATAAATACACCTCAAGGTGTTCCTCTCCCCCCCCCCCTTTTTTTCTTTTTACCTGTTCTTGGGAGCTTTATCCGCCATACATCTCTGTGAGCGGCCTATACGCCATCTAGAAGCGCTGGCTTTGCTGTGCGAGCCACTCCGGCCAGCTCTCACAAACCCACAGAACCATACTGACGACTTGTTAGATTGCACAACAGCATATAGGCTGCACTAAACGTACGCACACGCTAGCACCGTGAAAATGTCCCCCCACCCACCGAACCCCCCTCGGAGAGACCCACCGCACTAAGATAACGGCGCGATAAGGTGCAGGACGCGGGGTGTCTGTCCACAAGGCGTTAAATCGTGTCCTGATCAAGTTTTGAAGCGAGCTTCCAGATGCGCAGCGCGCGGGATTCACTCAACTCTTATCGCCGTTTTGCTCCTTTAGGTCACAGAAACAGGAACATCTTCGTATCTCGACCTTTGCAACTTCCAAGTTTGCACTGAGCTCCTGACAATTTACGCACACAAAAAAGAAAAGAATTTAAAAATAAATAAATAAAAATCAGCTACAACTCATCGTGGCCAACCTCCACCTTCTCCACCTCCATAACCTCCTCCTCCAAAATCATGAATAGTATCAAGCCAGGGAGGGACAATCCGTTATGGGCAAAAAAAAGAGAGGGGGAGAGGGGGGAGAAAAGGGAAAAAAGTTGTCCATAAAACAAAGAAAAGCAGCCCTCTCCACAAACCACACTTCGCGTTCCGCTAGTTTGAGGATTCGAGCCGTCATCCTGCGAGGCTGCGGGTGGATACGGATCAAATCTGCGGAGCTCGGAGAGTCAGAAAAAAATCGCAAGTCTTCCATGCACAAGCACACGGCCTCGCAGACCCGGACTCCATCTTTGACTACTTGACATTCAGAGCCTGCCGGAGCAAATTCCTCGTTTGCATGCCTCCCGCTGATTGGCCTCTTCTTGCGCTAGTCTTTGCTATATGATGCGCCATTGGTTTGGTTTCGGCGTGTTCGACATTTTCAGCGCGCACGGGATTGGCTGCGGGCGTGGAAGCGTCACAGCGTACAACGAATACCTGATTAAATGTTTCCCATTCACAAATTTCTCATCATCTGCCCCGCACATTATCTGGATACTTAATCACTAATTATTGCGTTTACTGCGTGGCGCACAAACCTTTTGTGCGCTTATAAAGGAGATTATGGTTGGTGTGTAATTGGTCTCTGAGGGGACAGTAAGCTTCTCATTAGTTAAAATGTGGACTAAGTCCAGCTTATTCTCACGGCTTGGATAGCTCGGATCAGACCATCAGGAGTGACCTAAAATTTAAAATAATCGATTTAATATAATTATGACAGGAAGGCGGAAGTAGTATGTAGTCCATAGTGGACGCAGATATGCAACCTTTATTAAAATAAATTAGAATAATAAATTCAACTTGGACAGGCTTTAAACCACTACGACAGATTTTCTTTTAAAGAATATCCATAATTAGCCTGTATGGATCAGCTTGTGAGGGATCAATGCTTGGATCGGATCACACGGTGCTGGAGGCGGACCTACTGGGCGCCTCGGCCCCTCGCAGAGCTTTGATTGACGCACAGAGAGGAGTAGCGGGCTGTGAAATTTGGCATTCCTGGCCAGAGGAGCTGAAATAATGGCATTATCCAGTGGGAGAGGGCCCACTTTTTACTCCCCACACACCCACCCGACTCTAGCCCACTCAGAAGGGATCTGATTGTGCAGCCAGTCGGCAAAATATGTTTGATGTAAGGCGAGGCATGATGGATCCGGTGAAGGTTTGGGCCAGTGATGTCCCATCTGAATCCACACAGAGAGGCTTTTTTCCCCTCCTGTGACTGTCCGCATGCTGGACCGAGTCCTGTCAACGTTTATTACTACCTCTGAAACTGATCATAAAGACCAATTATGGTATATATATTCTGATTTTATCACTGCTGCTGAAGCCCATTTTCACACATTGTTTCTGTCCTCATTCATAACCAAATAGAAACAGACAGAGAGGAAAGCAGTTTTAATGAATCTGATAAATACACCAGGAACACTGGAAATCTGTTTAAAAAAACACTGACATGCAATATGTGAAAATGAGTGGATCCATATTAGGTGGATGTATGAAATAGACCTGTTTTTCACATTAAAGAAATTAATTTATTAAAAGGAAATAGATAGTTTCAGAAACAATTTGGAGAAATGAGCTGCTTCACTGCTGCTTCAGGCTGAATTTAAAATAAAAATCTGGTTTCACAAGGAGTGAAAATGAATTATTATTATTGCTATTATTAATAAGCATATTTTCAAAAATGTTTGAGGAAAGATTAATGAGTATTTAACAGGATTGAGACATAATTACTTTTACAAAAAAAAAACCATTTTACTGTTTCAAAGACACAGCAACGACTAATCTATGATACGACTTGATTATTTGTTAAAATGAATTTATATGTATATATTTTGTAAGATTATAAAACTGAATACACTTCATTAGACTCTGTACACACTTGGTTTACCTTTGGTAAAATAAAAGCAATCAAATTTAGAAAGTACAAAGAGATACTTTCTTTTCAGATTTGTTCATTTAAAATGTGACACAATTACATATTTATATTTTGAAATAAAATAACATCAAACAAAAGGAGATAAAAGACATTTATTGATTGGACAATTTCAACCATTTTACAGCTAAACTCAAATCAGGTTTGTGGTTACCAAAGGTTGACTTTCAACTGTGTTTAATTCAGATATGACGATTTGCATTCTTCAGTTCAGGGAAATCCAGTTGGATTTTTTTAATAACTGTAATTTAAGAGATTTACAGAACTGAATAATTTATTCTATAAATAACAAAGACTAAAACAACACATTTTATGATTATTTCAAACATGTGTTTCCTGATTTAAATACAGTGTTTGACTCACATTTATGAGGATCCCAAATTCAACCTTTACATTTTAGGCTTAAACTATAAACTGTTAATAAAGCAAATTTGTTTACAGTTTCTGATAAAGCAGCTATCACTGAAAACACACCAATAATGTCACCGTTCATTTATGCACATATATACTGCAGTTCCTGACACATCTATCAGTTAATTTTACACCTTTTAGGACATTTTATCTACATTTCTGACATTTAGGGCTGATGTTTTCACACCAAATGAGCTAATTACATCTGATATAATTTAATAAATAAACCACGAGTTAAAAAGATCAAACAATTCAGTTTTATCAGATTTTTTCAAATATTTTTCTTCTTTGGTTTAACTTTAAAAAACATTTAGAAGATCAGTATTTCCCAAAACAGAAATAGCTACACTTTAATTAAACTGGTTAATCTAGAGGACATTAAAGAAGGAATACACCTATAGAAAAATAGCATGTGGTGCACTCAAATCCCCCTTTCATTAAGCAAATAACAGAAGCAAAAAAACATATTTTTAAACATTAAAAAAATGTTTCATTTTTCACAAAATGTTTCTTCTGAGCTCGAGCTTGGGAGAAAATTACCAGCTAAAAGCTAAAAAAAAAGGCCTGACTTTAAACTGCTGCCTGTGTGAGGTGTCATGGGGGCTGAGAAAAGCCTTTTAAACATGGGAGTTATTGTTCCCTCTCTTTTTCCCAACCTCCCATCCTCCGAAAATGTACCTCCTTTCTTCCTCTGCCCTTTAACCTCTACCAACCCCCTATCCCTCCATCTTACGTGTCTCTCCCCCTCAACATTTCCTCTCGCCTCTCGTCGGCTGAAGACCAAACAACTGTGATGGATCGTCATTAATAATTTCCCACACACAGAAAAAGGTTAATGGAGAAGGTTTTGATCAGTGGAAAGAGGTGTTTTCTGCTTCATCTTTTTTTCATGAAGTAGCAGCAGTAGTATTAGTGCTAGTAGTGGAAGACGTAGTAGTAGAAGACCCCACCTCGAGCACCGGCTCCCTTCCTAAAAGAGGTTTCCCCACCTCACCTCCCCCCTCTCTCCTCTTTCTTGAAACAGACTCTATGGACTGCATACATGACATTCCAGCTGTGTGGGTGGCACAGCCTTTACAGCTTCTCCAACAGTACACATGGCTCCTAAAGCACAACAGCAAAGGAGCCCACGATCCATCTTCACTTACACTTCATAACTTCAGCTCTGTGCCGCGGTTGTACCTGAGAAATGTAATCACAAATGTTGATGGCTCGTTATCTGATGACCCAAAAGTTCACAGGGCAGGACATGTGAAAGAATAAGTCACAAGGCGGCACATTTTCCCCCTCTTCTTTATCTTTAACCCTGATTTTGTGTTTTAAGAGCTTTAAGGAGCTCAGAAGCATTCCTGGAATTTTGTTTTACCACCTTGATACCTCACGGCTGTTCAAAAATATGTTTTTGTTATAAACATGATTTTTCTAATTAGTTATATGTTTTGGGAAATAGCTGTAGGCAGCAGCTTTAATACACAATTTAATATGAAAGATTTTCATGTGCCCTGTATCTGTGATTAATATGTAGCTTTTCCATTACTGGAGTTTTAAAAGCCTTTAATAGCCAGTTATATGTCTCATAAGTAAAGTCAGAATCTACAGCAGTGTGTACATTTGTCTGGAACCTACCTTTGTGTTTAAAGAAAGCACACAACTTTAATACATTTCCATATCATATATAACATTTGAACTATATCTTTAGTAAGTGTAATCACAATACTTTTCGTTTTGCTCTTCAGTTCACCTCAAAAATGTTCTCCATATATACATGTAATGGCAATAACTATGATATTTAGGGGAAGGAAATAGTGAATAAACATTGCGCATGCACGTGTATTAAGTTGCTCAAAGGTTTAATTGCACCTTTTGTACTCTTACGGTCAGAGACTCGATCGCCTTCACTATACTTTTGTTTTAAGTGTAATTCGTTTGTTAAAAAATAGACAAAACACACAATAAATAAAGTTAGTGAATAGAAATTTGACTGAAGGCAGAACCATCATTTTTTTCTCTGATAGAGATCATGATAATGTCGTTAATGTAAATTACTCAGCTTCAGGAATCAAGAAGACAAAATTGGATACTGAGACCTACAAACCCTACAAAAAATGTTCTTATAGCTGGTCACAACTACATTATCATGCACCACAAACCAGTGATCAAAGGTTTATGGCGGTCTTATAAAAGTTAGGGTGAGGGTTATTAAAGTTAGTAAAGTTGGTCGTTTTTTTTAAAAAGATGAAAAAGTAAAGGGGATATCAAAAATAAACAAAATGCCTTTCAGTGCTCAACTAAAAATTATAGAAACTGTTCACCAGTCTGCTGTGAATCATGTCAGCGCAGGTTAATAATTTGTGATTTTGCTTGTTGACACATGTTCTGTTTGTATCTATACAGCTCAGTGTCACAAATTTGCCACAAGGGGCTCTGTCCCCTCTACCCAGAGACTCCCAGCCCCCCTTGGAATAAATAACGGGCAAAAAACTCAAATGCATCAGTAATAATTTTATTGTCATCATATTAACCCAACAGCTGAGCTGTAGTGGTAGCAGGGAGTGGAAGCACCAAACAGCCTTCAGCTTCCACAGACCTTCATGCCTCCATTCAACAGCACCCTCCATTAAATCAATTAGTCATGAGGATCACTGCAGAAACTTACTGAAGCTCAAAACCTGCGGGTGGGAGACATCGATTCCTCTCCTACCACCAACAAACAACAAACCTTGTCCATAACTCACAGCGAAGGCTACGTCAGGCTTGTTTTTCCCCCCTCACTTCCACCGGGCGAGTGCAGGAGCAGAGTCCAAAGGATGAAAAAACTCAACCCCATTAGCTGAACTTCAGAGGAATTCCTCACTTTACATACAGAATGCACATTAGGTCAAAGGGCAAAGGGCCAGAGGGGAATCCACCCCCGCCCAGGCAGGCAGGCCTTATTTAAACAAGCCAGGAATGCCTGGTTTGAGGAGAGGAGAAGAAGGAGAAAAAGAAGGGGAAGGAACCTCTATGCCATTAAAATGAGTTAAGGGGCCACTGCCAATGAATACCAGCACTTTTTAAATTACCCGCACTGGATGAGTTCATCTGCTACTGACTCTGAAATTTATTACGAGCTTTCCCTCATTAGATGTTTACTGCTTAGATGAGTCTTCCTGTAATGATAGGTGAAATTACTATGTGTGCTCAGATGTGCCGTGCAGACTGAGGAAGTGCAATCAACCTCTGAAACAGAGAAGCTCTGAAGATGGACAATGAATACATATAGACGTTATACTCAGTTTAGTATACATACTGACAGTGTTGCGTAGATTAATATAGGCTTGTTGTTGTTGTTTTTTTATTAGTTATGCTCAATCAAATCTGTTTTTTGTGACTTTTGCATTGTTTTTTTAAAACTCTTGTGCAGAATTCATCCAAATATTTTTTGATATTATTGGAAAACCTTTCATATGAATTGTGTGTGGCACTCCTTAAGACACACCAGCGAGGCTTATATCCACATTTGTCTCTATTTCATGTGCAACTTTCACTCTTAGTACTAGACAAATATCCTGAAAGTTCATTGGATTTTATTGATCTTCTGTCCCCATAAATTAAAACGAAGGATTGATTCCTACAGCAGTTGCTGGCTAATTGGGACTGTGTCTTGACCTGCATGTCTCTAATTTTAGGATCAAAAGGAGAGAGCGGTACGAGCGCCTCTAAATACAAAACCCTGCATTCCAGGCAAGGGCCAGCTTCCCAAGTTTTAGGACCATCTCGCCAAAATATCTTACAAATGACATGCTACAATCCCCATGACTGTGGTGGAATTCTGTCCACTTCAGGGCTTCAAAGCTGTGCAGGAATCGTGGATTGCTCTGGCCAATAGGTGGAGGGGGATGGACCCTGCCTGCTTTGACCTCAGAGACCTTCCCCCCCAAAAAACCTCCCCCAGCCACGCACTCAGTGTCCTGCCCTTCATCCACCCCCTCACCATCCACACCATCCACGGAGTCAGTCAATCAGTCAGTCAGTGGGTCGGCCTGTTCATCTGCATGGCAGTTTGAAGGTCTTCTGGGTGTCTTTAAGCAACGACGAGCACTCAATATGGAGCCGTTTCTTTCAGCACAAGACCCCAGCCAAATGTTACACCAGCATCTTTTCATTAAACTGGTCCCTGCTAGAGTAAATTGGCTTCCTCTCCATAAACATTGGAGCTCAATCCTGACCCTGCTCGTACTCAAATATTTTAGTGCTGATCTGCCACAGCAGATCAGACAAAATGCCTCACATCCACTACAGATACAAGCACGGAGTGAAGATCTCAACATTATTGTAAACTCTTGACTCAGCGTCTTTGGGCTGTCATTGAGGCAGCCATTTCCCCCCATTAAGATCTCCCTACGGAGCCCTGCAGGAACCAATTACTGTACTTTGATGAGAGCACACCTTTCATTTTTGTTAACTGCTTAATCAAGGGATGATTTCTCTCTTTGATTGTTTGATTCTGCAGCTTTCTGCTTCTGCCAATGTAGCCTGGCTGTCAAAATGTGAACTGTATAACGCTGCGGTTCATCTGCGTGTTGATACATTGGGTGAAAGCTGCTCATATACAATGGAAAACAAGCTTATAACATCGGCCAATAAGTGAAAATACACACGCTGAGTTTAAGAGTAAAAACCTTTCATAACTGACTTGTGTCATAGGGGTTTCAGATATTTGTGCTCTGCTGCCATCTGCTGGGCGATGTTCATGTTGCAGAGAATTATGCAACTGATAGTTAATGGAAAATTTCATCTGCGATGGGAAGATATGGGGTCGATTCTGTAGCTGCATATGAAAACCGCCAGAATCTATTACCAGTGCATACATTCCACCTTAAAAAATGGCTTGAAATTTCTGCTTCTAGGCTGACAATATATATATTTTTTATTTTTATCTAACGTAAATGGGAAAACCTGTAAGTTTTTTTTTTCTTTTTTTTAGGTTTGTTAGCTAAAGTGTTTCTCCAAAGTGTACATCATAAAATAGAAATCATAATCCACTATTCTTACTGTGAGCAGTTTCACACGGGAACTATTTTCTTCCTACCAATTTACACCTGCAAACCACATCACTGCGCCTACTGAAGGGTGCGCAGAAACGCAAGCTGAGGCTTGGGTGAAGGCTCCGACACACATTATACGTGGTATATTACTTTGACCAAAACTCTAGCTGGCTTCTGCTCTGCCAGTGGACCTTGTGGATATTACAGGATGCTAACACACACGTTTTCTCCAGTGGTTTCTTTTAAACGCCGTATATTGAAATTCAGCGGGGGGTGACTTCAAAAACAGTCTTTTCTTTGTTCGATATCTGTTACCTTTACTTGGTTGTACTGCTGATGCCTTCATCATCCATTTCTGGTGTGAGTTGATGATTTACACCACAGAGCTGATGAAAAGTGTGACACCCATTATTTAGTCAATATTAGCATGTCATGTAAAATTGTTGCATAGGAAAGTTTATTACGCTCACCTGCTGTTTTATTAGGCACACCTGTATAACTGTCCCTTAATGCAAACATCTAATCAGTTAATAAAATGGCAGCAATTCAGTGGATTTACACATTGTCAAGATCACTTGCTGGAGTTCAAATTGTCGCATCAGAAATGGAGAAGAAGGGTGATTTAAGTAACTTTTGAACTTTGTATGAGGCAAGTGTGAGTATTTTAAAAAACTGTTGATCTACTGAGGTTTTCCCGCACAACCATCTCTGGAGTTTACAGAGAATGGTCTGAAAAGGAGAAAATATCCAGTGAGCTGCAGCTCTGTGAGACAAAATGCTTTGTTTATTATCAGAGGTCAGAGGAGAATAGCAAGACTGCTTCTGGCTGATAGGAAGGAAACAGCAACTCAAATAACTGTTCAGTAGAAGTATGCAGAAGAGCCTCTCTGAATGGACAACACGTTGAACCTTGAAGGTGATGGACTACAGCCATAGAAGACCACGCTGGGTAGCACTCCAGTTAGCTGAGAGCAGGAAACCGAAGCTACAATTAAGGCTCGCATGAAGAACAGGACCGTATTGGAAAACCTTCACCTGGTTTGATGAGTCTCAATTTCTTCTGCAACTTCCTGACTGTAGGATCAGAATTTGGGATATGAATACATCCTGCCTTGCATCAAAAGTTCAAACTGGTGGTGGTGTAATAGTGTGGGAGATTTTCTTGCAACCCTCTGGGCGCCTTAGTACCAGCCGAGCATTATTTAACCACCACGGCTTACCTGAGGTATTGGTGGTGACCATGTTCATCCCACTAGGATCAGTGTACTGATCTTCTGATAGTTGCTTCCAGCAGGATAACACACCCATTCACAATGTTCAGATCACCTCAGTGTTTCATAACTTGGCAATGAGTTCACTGTACTGAATGCCAGTACAGAACAATGGCCACTAACTTTCTGCTTCTCAACTCAGATAAAACTGAGGTCACTGTACTCGGCGCTGAAAAGCTTAGAAATTTGGTATCTAACCAGATTCTTACTCTGGATGGCATTACCTTGGCCTCCAGTAACACTGTGAGGAACCTTGGAGTCATTTTTGACCAGGATATGTCCTTCAACGCACATATTAAACAAATATGTAAGACTGCGTTCTTCCATTTGCGCAACATCTCTAAAATTAGAAATATCCTGTCTCAGAGTGACGCTGAAAAACTAGTTCATGCATTTATTACTTCCAGGCTGGACTACTGCAATTCATTATTATCAGGATGTCCAAAATACTCACTGAAAAGCCTTCAGTTAATCCAAAATGCTGCAGCAAGAGTACTGACAGGGACTAGAAAGAGAGAGCAGATTTCTCCTGTTTTGGCTTCCCTTCATTGGCTTCCTGTTAAATCCAGAATTGAATTCAAAATCCTGCTCCTCACATACAAGGTCTTAAATAATCAGGCCCCATCTTATCTTAATGACCTTGTAGTACCATATCACCCTATTAGAGCACTTCGCTCTCGCTCTGCAGGCCTACTTGTTGTTCCTAGAGTATTTAAAAGTAGAATGGGAGGGAGAGCCTTCAGTTTTCAGGCCCCTCTTCTGTGGAACCAGCTTCCAGTTTGGATTCGGGAGACAGACACTATCTCTACTTTTAAGATTAGGCTTAAAACTTTCCTTTTTGCTAAAGCATATAGTTAGGGCTGGACCAGGTGACCCTGAATCCTCCCTTAGTTATGCTGCAATAGATGTAGGCTGCCGGGGGATTCCCATGATGCATTGAGTTTTTCCTTTCCAGTCACCTTTCTCACTCACTATGTATTAACAGACCTCTCTGTATTGAATCGTATCTGTTATTAATCTCTGTCTCTCTTCCACAGCATGTCTTTATCCTGTCTTCCTTCTCTCACCCCAACCGGTCGCAGCAGATGGCCGCCCCTCCCTGAGCCTGGTTCTGCCGGAGGTTTCTTCCTGTTAAAAGGGAGTTTTTCCTTCCCACTGTCGCCAAAGTGCTTGCTCATAGGGGGTCATATGATTGTTGGGCTTTTCTCTGTATCTATGAAGCGCCTTGAGGCGACATTTGTTGTGATTTGGCGCTATATAAATAAAATTGAATTGAATTGAATTGAACACATTAGGGATGAAATGAGATTTGCCTCATGGATGTGCAAAAACTGTGTGATGCTTTCATGTCAAAAAGGACCAACCCTGTATTTAATGTGTGCCTAATCAAGTGCTAGCTAAGTAGAAGCACAACCCCCCCCCCCCCCCCCCCCCCCTTCAATGGCATTACCGATCATGTATGACAAACCAACACAAGAGATTGAGTGCAATTGACCGTGTTAGGTGACCCGAAGAAAGAGATGCACTCTTGTTACAGTTAGAGTCATGTTTATTTACAGCAGAATCCTGAATGAGGGGGGAGAGGAGCAAAGGGGGCAGGGAAGAGGGGTTAAAAGGAGACAAAGTGTTTTTAGATCAAGCGCTTCAGGATTCATGTTTCACTACACAGTTCTTAATTTATTTTATTCACCATTTTTCTATACAGAATCCATTCAGCCGTAATATCAACTCAACCGACAGAGCTCGTGTGCTCTGCTGGAGGGGAAGAGAGATGGAAAGAAAAAAAAAAGAAAAAGAAAAAACCTAAAGCACTAAACTAAAAATACAGAGGGGCTAAAAAGAAAACAAATTTCTATAAAAAAAACAAAAAAACCCCCCAAAAACCCACCATGATCATTAGTTATGCATATATACACATATACATACACGCATATGTATATGTGTATATAAATCTATATATTTTCTGCCTTGTCCATGAAGAGGTGAAGGGGGGTTTGTAGATCCATGACGTCAGTTATGACGACTGCAATGAGCAAACTGCCAGAAATCCCGAAGCAGACAGTACTCAGGTCAAAACTTTCAGTCAGAGCTGACCAATCAAAGTCCTTCTGACCTGCAGCCTTTGTACTACCCACTGACAGGAGTTCATAGGTCCAATGTGTCCGTGTTGGCCAGCAGAGCTCAGCACTGCAGTAGCCCTGTTTAATGCAGTCTGAGAAATGATACACTGTACACTTAACATGCACGGCCAGGTAGCATAAAAAAGTAAAAAAAAGAAAAAAAAGAAAAAGAAAACACAAAACAAAAAACCACCCCAAACCCAAAAAGCCAGCAAAATGCATCCAGACATCTTCAATCACACACTTTCCAGTATACATTAGATATTAACTGACAAGCACCACAAAACAGTGGAAAGACCAAAAGAAAAAGAAAAAACAAAACAAAAAAAAAAGATCAGTTGATGGTGACAGTAAAAACATCCTGTGGGTTAGCTCCAACCTCAATTATTTGACTGATTTCTGAATGGTGTGACTGATTCAGGACTCAGCTCAATGGATTCAAACAGGTCCACACACACACACACACACACACACACACACACACACGCACACTCCACAAAACCTTTAATCTGTAGCTACTTTAATCTCAGTAAGCCTTCATATCCAATGACCCTCCTCTGGAGCAGGCTTTGATTTCAAACTCTCACAATAGTCAGGTTTTCATTGACTGAGGTCAAACACTGACATTTACAGAGTTCAGATCAGATGTTTCGTTTGATTTGTTCTTTTTGTGCTTTGTTGTTTTTTCTTTCTTCCTTTTTTTTTGCCAAAACACAAAAAGACTTGTGTATTCTGGAAAGAAGTGTGTTTTCAAGGCCATATATAAAAGGTGTAAATTTGGGATGTGCAAAAATCACTGAAACATGTAGTTTCAGGATAAAAGTAACGTAGCATACCTTCAAGTTACTTCAACATTCATTTATTTGAAACAAACAAAAACAACACTTTTTACATTTCCACCTGTCTGAAGAAAAATGACCTCTGGTGAGTTCTGTGTAAAAGTTCATGCAAGTTTTGATTGAACATCCAGCTCAATGCAAACCTGACTATTGTCGCTGTTTCTAAACTTCAGTGTTCGTGATTTCAAATTAAAACCCATGTAAAACAACCATTCACTCATTTGTTCTGCTTTCTCTCTCTCTCTCTCACACACACACACACACACACACACACACACACACACACACACTTTAACACTAGAACAGGAAACTAACTTTGCAATTGATCAGTAACAAAGGAAATTGTTTTTTTGTTTGTTTTGTTTTTTAAACCACACGCGCGCACACACAAAAATCCATCTGTTGATTCTATTGGACAAGTCGACAAACATTTAGAAAACTGTCTCCAATAGATGGACGCTTGCTTGTCGACGCAGCTGGCAGTCAAAATTCACCAAAAATTCGGCTGTTGGCTGGCGTCAGATTCCCACCCTGTTCAACATGCTCCCAAACACAAATACAAACTCAAGATACTGCAAATACATGTGTACACATATATACAAATAGAAGCGCCCCCACCCGCCGACGCTGGGGGGAGGAGGCAGCTTAACAATTTATAATGCATCATTTCTGTATATGCCAAGAATAAAACTTTTCTAAATAAAATACATAGTTATCTGTGAGGGGGGGGGGAATGAGGACAGCAGATGAACAGAGAGGAGGAGCTCGCAGGGAGTGTCAGAGGAGAGCAGGAGCGCCGAGGAGAAGCCATTATGGAGCGATGGTGGAACAGATGGGAGAAAGCGAAGGTGAATGAGGGCAGACGGATGGAAGGGGAAGACTCTTCTCCTTTACCGTGTCGCTGCTCATGGGCATTCTCCTGTGCCGCTGCAATACTCCACCTCAACTCCATTTTTTTTTTCAGTTGTTCCATAATAATAATAATAATAATAACAACAATATTAATAATAATGACCACAACAATGCTAAAAAAATATATATAAACCCCTGCTATGTCTCACAACTGCAAGTCCACAAAAAGGGGGGAGGGGAGGCCTTGCCCTCGAGTTCATCTGAGTCATAGACAAAGAGAGATGCAGAGGAAATTAAAGACGTAGAAAAAGGAGGAAACTGCAGACAGAGAGGAGGCCTGACGAATGAGACGAGGCCATGTGAGGGAAGTGGCAAATGAGACCAACTATACATGTGTGAAAAGGGAGGGGGGGGGGGGGGGGGGGGACAAAACAAAGACTGGGAGGGGCAGAACAAAAACAGCATGGGCAGGATGTGCTGTAGTGAAGAGGAAATAAACAGAGAGGAAGCAGAGATGAAACAGGGAGGATATAGGGACCAAAGATGAGTTGTGTCGGGGCGTTGTGATCCACACACTGGTGTCCCTTCGGAGGGTTTTCTCAGAAGATTGGTGGAAAGCATGAACGAGTGATGACAACATGGCCTCACTGTGAGTGTGCCCTCTCTCCTTCCCTCGAATTAAGGGAGAAAAAAAACCCAACAACAACAACAACAACAACAAAAAAAAAAAAAAACTTCTCCGTGCTGGTCGCTTGTCCCAAGTTGTATCATACCTCTAGGAAGCGAGAGCTGCTAGACTTAGTGTGGAAAGGCTCAGACCACATGCGCCGCAAATCCCCCTGTGGGCCACAAACACCAAGACAAACACAAGTTAAGAGTCTTTAAGCGAATCACTCAAATGTTTCCTAATAAACTGACACTGACTAGATGATGATCAACAGAAAAAGTAAAAATAAATATCTCTGCCCCATACAGCTGTGCACACAAGTTGTAAGTGGTCACTGGCAGATGAATCAGCACCTAAAATTATTCTTCACTACTTAAAAGTACAGTGTCTAAAATCTCACCACTAGATGTCAGTAGATTGCAGACAGCAGTCAACTGAATTCTGTTTTCTTACCCCTCCCAATTCAACTGCGTAAGCTACGGTGGCCCCTGTAGGACAAACAACTCGCGCTGCTGTTCATCCGTAGTGAGTGTAGATGGTCAGTCCGCTGTTTACCTCAGCTGTCAATATGCCAGGTGTCCACCTCTATTTAGGAGGAGGCTGTAAAACTTTGTGAAAGTAGTCTGATACGAGGCAACGACTCAGTAAAGCTCACTTCTGTCTCATCAAAGTGATACTGAGGTGAGTTATCGAGGGTATCCTGAGCCTTTCTGTCAGTAAGCGCTGCCTTTTTTGCTGGGTTAGGTCAACATACCTAAAAGACTATCGGCAGGATGGCAATGTCCATCTCAAACACTGTATTCAAGATGGCAGGCCAACATGGTGGCTTCCACAAAGTGGCGCCTGCTTCTATGTTGTTTTCTTTTTTTCTTTCTTCTGTTATTTCTAAATCAGAACTGCAACAGCTAGATTTTTGGCATAGTCCATGGCTGATATTATACCTTCAGGTAGGCCATGGTGAGCAGAGGCAGCAGGGTGAAGGGCACCAGGTAGAGCAGAGCGGGCTGTGCAGCACGATGGATCCTGGAGGCCACGGTGGCAGTCAGCAGTCCTGAGGAAACATCAACAACATGTCAGAAATGTCACAAATACTTAAGACAAAACATTTTAAAAGGTCACAGCTTAAAAAAAAATAAAAAATCACCACTGCTTAACACTGAGACAATATAACCTTGACCTTTTACATCCATCCCTTCATTGATTGCTTACCTACAAAGTATCCGATGAGAGTGCAGTGGAAATAGGAGACGCGCTGCATGCGTCCAGACATGTTACCGGGCCCTGGGACTTCCCCGGTCGCTTGCTTCTTGTAGTTATCATAACGCAGGACAAAGCATAACAGCAGCCCTGGCATCACGATGTCTCCTATTCCCAGCATCGAGAAGTGACTTCCTGTGGAACTGCGCAGAAGCAAAGCGCAAAAAAGAAGAAATGATGGCAAATCAATGCCTGTGTCTTATTTCCATTTCATCACTACTTGGCTAAAGCCAACACAAGGTCCTGAGCAAATATCAGACTGAAATCGGCCAAAAGTCAGTCACCATGGTAGCCGCACTGTGGTTACTACGTTCACTGAAACAGAAAGCTTCAGCTGTATTATGTTAACTGCAGCTCTGTTAGTGCTACTAACACACTAATTTTAAAGGGGACCTAGCACTGCTTATTACCAGCTATTATTTATAATAATAATAATAATAATAATAATAATAATAATAATAATAATAATCTCTATTTAACTTATAATTCAACCTACACCTGGAAGACACTTGTGGCTCCTCTCCCTTTAAGCCTAGTTTCTTCTGACCTGCTGCGCTGGAGACCATGGACCATATTAAATATATCTCCTCTCTGACATAATACAAAAGTCAAAAAACTGTCCAAAATGGAGCACTTAATGCAGCCTGAGGCTTGAGCTTCACTTGATTTTACCTCAGTAAAGAAAGTTATGCAGAGTAAGATAGAATATGTGATTGGTTTAGTTTGCTAGCAGGATCATGCAACAAAATTATAGCTGGGTTTACAGTTTAGATGATTAACCTCTGGCGTTGGTCCAAATCTGGATTTAGATTCGGTTTTCAAGTTTCCATTTGTAAGGACTGTTTACCATTGCAAGACGGGGCAAAACATTTCACATCATATCCCGAAAAATATGCAATTCTAAAAAAAAATAAAAAAAATAAAAAATAAAAAATAAAAAGGAAAAGGGAAAACATTAAACTAATATTGATCCAGGGACTCGATTCATGCAATTCAATCTTTTAATGGAGGTATAGAGAATCAGCAAGGTCATGTTTGCAACTCATTCTATGGCTGGAAATAAAACATTAACAGCTGTTTTCTCAATTAATCAATATAACTCCAAAGCAGAGTTAAAACACAGTTAAAACATAACACATCAAACCTTTCTGAAGCACAAGCACGTGTTTTGTCTGACGCTGTCTAAGTTCATGTTCAGGTTGTCATCCAACACAAAGAATACATCCTCATTGTGACAAAGGGACAAAAACAAACAAACAAACAAAAAAAACCCCACAAACTGGTATACTAATTCACTGACAGTTTCAGCTATTAGGATGTACCCTTTAGCATTAATCTTGAGGCAGATCTTAAGAGGTAGTTAAAATGTTTGTCCTTTGTTTCTTGAAGGTGTTGTAAATTTGTTGGTGATACCAACAGCTGTGAGATAACAATACTTTAGGATTCACCTCGTGGGACCTGAAAGATGTCTTTTCAAGGGTCGGTAACATTTAGCAAACTTAAATGTCAAAAAGCTGAGCGGAGTGATGAAGTGAGCATCAGTGACTGAATAAAGGTCACACATCATGCACACGCAGAGGCTGATCACAAGTAAACGACTCGGTGATCCCGAATGAATGTGTACCAAGCACACACTGCACTGCTTCATGATTGAGAGCAGCATTTACCTGGGAAAGACGAGTTTGCCGGGCAAGGAGAGGCGGGGTACGTCACGGCCCATCCCCGGCCCCAAATGGAGCTTCCTGGACAGAACATCTATGGGATTTTCAGCAGGCTGAGTGGCTACTTTGACCATCACATTACTATTGAAGATGTATGCTGAGAAAAACACCTGGAAAGAAAGAGAGCCGGCCGTTAACACTTATCAGGCTTCACCACAACCCAAAGTGACTGTTGCTACTTTTCTCATAAAACTCAAACACAATGTTTATGTCATGAAAAGCAAGAAAATCCCACTTAAAAGAAGGTGGCTGCAGCCAGTTTGATATTAAGTAACACGGAAATTCCACAGCAGGGACGGCTTATAAATTTGTCAATGCCCAAGTTTTGATAAGAGGCACCATCAGTATTTATGCACTTTTAATTCACTCTGACAGAGCAACTCATAACAGCTCTTTAATAAAGACAAAGCTACCGGTCTCAGGAGATTATGTCTGACTACTGTGTGTTTGCATTATGTGCTCTTCAGTCATAGCTGACAGGGCAGACTCATCAAGAGCATGTGCTCACTTTGATGTATTTAATGGAAATTCTACTGAATGCCATAAATGAAATGTATATGGCACTCAGCTTTCCTTACCCTTTTACCCATGTGAAATTCAAATTTCTATAAATCTGAAGGAAAGCGGCATGTTTGTTTGCAAAGCTGCTGCTGTACTGCTTTCTGATTCTGGTGCTTATGGGATTTGTCAAATTCAAAGGCAACTGACTTGGCTTTAAATTAGGGTAACACTCAATACTGGTGTAAAAATGTCTGTACTTAGCGCAAAATACAATTGACCATTTTTAAGCACTTTTCAAAATGCTGGTTGTTCTGGGAAAAGCAAACGGCTTCATCAGTGAACAGCAGACATCCACATTTAACCCATTCCTTATTGCTTTACAAAATAAAATCAACAAAGAGAGAAAATAAAAAAAAATCATAGGGCTGTCATCAAGTTAATTTTGAATTCTTCCTGAACATGAACTGGGGGCTGGAGCCTATCCCAGCTACTACAGGGCGAGAGGCAGGGTACAGGTCACCAGCTCTTTGCAGGGCTAACACATAGAGACAGACAACCAGTCACACTTACATGGGCAATTTAGATTCACCAGTTTGCCTAAATAGCATCACCTTTAGACTGTGGGAGGAAGCCGGAGTATCTGGAGAGAACCCATGCAAACACGGGGAGAACATGCAAACTCCACACAGAGAGGCTGCAAACAGGTGGTTGAATTGAACTCATGACCTTCTTGCTGTGAAGCAACAGTGCTAATCACCGTGCCACTGTGCTGCCCCAATCTCATATATTGACCGATATTTTTCTTCCAGGTAGACGAAACAAACAGATTTCATAACATGGTTGAAGGTTGGTTTTTCTGTCCCTTCCTTTTCATTTAAATCCATATACTGACAGATTGAAACATTTTTAATAGTGGTCCTCCAATAAACTGGCCAGGTTCTCTTCTTAGATATACCGAATGTCACCCAAGTATACAACTACGTCCGTAAGTATTTCGATCCTAAGACACTTGTTTGTAAGTTCTGTCTTTGCATACCAGAGGTGTAGTTTAATAAGTTTTAATTCAAGAGATTTTAATAAGTGCTGCATCGTCTGTTTAGAAATCACTGCCAGTTTCATACACATATATATATTTTTATGTATATATGTCTTGACTCTTTTTCTCATTGCTGAAGCCACGACTGCAGATGTCTCTGATAGACAACTGTCTAATATAAAATATGGATGCAGCTACCGGGTCAGAAAAATGAAGCCAGTGCAGACGTGGGAAGTGTCTTAATCCTGGAATCTATCTGAAGGCGACTAGATAGTGATGGCTATAATTTCAAAAAGACTTCTGGTCCTATAGAGGTCTAAGGGAAAAAACTGCTTTCTGACTTTATGCCTGTATACACCTTCCTTGAGCTCAAGGGCTCAGTCAATCATTTTGGGTAATTTTGAATACGAAAATAAATAATTAAAAAAATTAAGCTGTTATGTAAATCTTCGTCGTGGCATGTTTCAAAATAGAGGAATTTCTGTGGTATGAATCACAAGTCATTAGAAAATGAGCATGTGGCTTCACAGTCAGACTTGTCCTAGTCACTTTTGTGGGTTTTTTTTTTTTTTTTTACAATTAAGGAAGCGAAAGAGCAGAAATGCTCAACTTGAGGCTTCACAATCAGGACTTCAGAAATGAATGGGTGGCGTTATGACGGCACACTTTTAAAACCGTCTCTGTCATTATTACAGTCCTTGTTCTGCTCTGGAGATCTGCTGTGAGCTGGAGGACAACTTGAACCCACAGCAGGTAAAGGGCTGCTGCTGTGATGCTGTAGCTCATCTAGGTTGCTGAGCAGAACGAGCGGTCTAAGACAGTGGAGCTGAAGACCATCCACCAGATGAACTTTCTGCAGTGACAGCTAAACATCGCTCTGTTATTTATAGACACAAAACGTAAACATGTAAACACAGATACACAACTATTTTTTTGTGTCTTAAAATATATTTTTTCCTCTGTTTTGAACAGCTCTAAGCAGTACTCAACACACTACCTACAAAATGGGAGAACTGTTTAACTGACCAGACATGGGGCTGTTGAAAGATGTGTAGCATTGTAAAATTAGAGGATATTAAACAAAGAAGAGAGACATACCAAAAGTCTGCCAGAAAATGCTAACGAGACTTAGATGCTTAAATGTCTCAGTGAATTAGTGATCTAGTGTTTCCTGAACTAGCACCCTCTGTAGCGAGATCACCTTCATGATTCATTTAACATGTTAATTCGATCAGTTTTGCTTTCTGCCAAATGAATTTTTAATTTTTCATGATTTATTTAATTTCTGCACAGCAGTCAGTGCGATCAAGTTCTCCCTCAAACTCAAAACTGTTCAATGTAAAGTGCCTCACTTAATCAGCAATGACAGACACCGGCCTGCAGGTTTGAGGAATAAATACAAAGCCTTTCATAATCGTGAATCATCATGTTTGTTTGTTTTTTGTTTATAAACAGAGAAATTTTCTCTTTGAATGTGTGCTTCATATATCGCAGTCTGTTTGCTGCGTCTCACGGAAGCTGCTTGTATGTCCGCCGTGTTGAAGGTTTAATTTGGGTTGGGAGCATCTCTTACCCAGAAAACATCATAAATGAGCAGTCCTGACAGCAGCAGGCAAGACACCTTCAGACTGGGAAGTCGCACAAACGCTATCATGGCGACACACAAGCCCATGGCTAAAGCTGAAAGGAGAGGACAACACATAATTTCACATTTTCAAAAGAAATGAATGAAAACAGCAACTTGATAAAGCTGTTCAAATTATTTTCCTACTTGAAATTGATTTTCTCAGGGCTGCATAACTGAAGATGAATACCAACATATACCTTTATATTGAGCTGGGAGTCTGTCATTACCTTTTTCAAAGTCCAGCGAACTGGAATGCCAGTTCATGGGTTAGTCATGTGGGTAAAATATAGAACCAATGACTAATATTTAGCATGTAGTTTTCCACCATTAGGAGAAGTACTTATTTTAAAACTATGAATCATTACAAGCTGAAGATGTTAAAATGTTTACTTTTAGCATGCTGTGTAGCAGGGCATGTTAAAACAACACCAAATCACACATTGCAGTTACATTTCTGAAACCTGACTACTTTGTGTTTAAATTTCATTGCTGCGGCTCTTATCTGTGGATTCTCATTCTGTTTGTAGTATGAACTGAAGCAACATTCATACAAAAGTTAAGGCAGAGCAAAGTACCGTCCATGAGAAGCCAGTGTCCAGTCAGCACCCAGATGAGCACCAGCATAACAGAGAGTGAGAAAGACAGGAGCTCAGCCAGAGTGAAGCGCCCACAGCAACCAAACGAAATCCTGCAATGAGACAAAAAGACACAGAAGTGATCCACTTAAATCTCACAGAGCACTTTGGGGTAAAATGCAGTGTACAAAAACTTTTACAGGTGGATATATTTCTTAACTGAGGATCTGCTGCATATCAACTGCTATACAAAGAACTTATGTTTGAGACAACTGATGTTTGGATGAGTGAGAGTGGAAGGTAAGTCTGCAAACTGCGTAACAGATCAAGTTAACAGTAGTTTTTTTGGTAAATAGCGTGCAGGTGTTCATCTTTCAGCTTGGAGTTTTCCCTGGGGTGTGGCGCTGGCAGAGAAACCATTACATTGTGTGGGTTGTAGGGTGGAGCCTCAGTGGTTCAGGCTTGCTCTGGGGCATTCAGCTGATGCTTTGATGGACTGGGATCTGGGAGGGTGATGTCAGGAATTCTTGTCAACTGGCATGTGGAAAGCCGTTGCCATCATGACCATACTTTATTAAGTCTAAAGGGATTCTGGGTAGGTATGGAATTGTTTTTGGGTGAGAGAAGCAGACAAAGATTTACTGAAAACTAGATATGGGGATTTGAATGTTTAAACAAAGTCGTTTTTATTTAAAGCAGTTTTTTCCGTGTCAGTTTATTGAGCAGATGGGCTCTCCTGGTGACTCTGTGTGAACTCCCCGGTGGAATAGAAGAGTTGATTATTCTAGATGTCTTAATCTAGAGGCTATGCTGAACTTTTAAATGGAAATTATATGGAGGAAGGCAATGCAAGAGAATTTATTGAATTTTCACTACGTCCAAACATTCAAAATAAATTTCCCAGTGGTATTGAGTTTTGCACCTAGTTTCCGTTCTACTCTGTGAAATTAATGCAAAGTATTTCCATCATACCAGGAACAGCTGAGAGGACAAGGACATCTGATAAGCAGTAGTAAAAGACCTTTTTGAATACTTTGTGGAAGAAACGCAAAACACCACGGAGCAGTTGAGCAGGAGCCAGAAAGACTATGAAACATGATTTTCTTACTTGTTCTGTGGGGAGCAGGGTCTGGTCAGATACTGGCACATTGGCAACAAAAGGAATGCAAATGCAATTGTTGCAAGAACTGAGGAGAGGAACAAAACACAGCAGTTAAATCCAAAGCCCAGTTCACCTCCACTGCTTGTTCCAGTGGTTCCTGTCGGTTTAATGGGGCAGCTAATGCCTTCAGTTATAATAATCAATGCAGTAAAGATGTTTCCCCAGTGCGTAATTACACAACAGTAACATAAAAGCTTTATAATAACTCTACAGCTTATTTTTTGTGGTATGTTCAAGACTGGTAGTTACCTGCAGTGCAGATGGTGAAGACCACCTGTACAGAGTCGAAGAAGAAGAACATGACTAGCAGAGACACTGAGGCTCCTATGGGCAGAAACAGGGCCTGTGTGGAGTCTATAGTCTGAATGCCTGAAAAAGAATTCAAACATTAATGTAAGATGGATTAAAATGCACAAAACAGGAATGGATATTATATGTGACTTTAAAAACAACGGTACGAGCAGAGAATTTAATCATTCATTAGTTATTACCTGAGAATCCAAGAAAACATTTAGCATGCACAGTTCAACTTTGCCCTGTATGTAATACTTACTGTTGTTTGTATTGTTGTTATTGAAAGACCCCGTTGTTGAAGGGTTTCCATCCTTATCCTTGTCCTGGTTCTCACAATCCATGTTTAATGACCTGCACAAGGAAGGGAGAGAAAACCTGTGTGTGATTCTGGCTTCCACAATTAGCTCCTCAAAGCATGTACACTAGTATGAGGTGAAGGGAGGTGAAAACGCAATCTCTGCAAATCAGATCTCATTGTGGATGCTCTAGCAGCTCAATTTCAGGGTCTTTTGCATGATAAGCACGTTGAAAAAAGCCTTCACATTTAGCATGCAAGCTTTTAATTTTATTTCTTCATTTACTAGGCATAGTTTTTTTTTTTTTTTTTAAATATTTGGTTTCTACATAAGCAGTGTATCTATTAAAGCAAAAAGACAAGAGAACTGTACTGCCAAAAATGCCTATTTTAATATTTCTTTGTCACATGTCAAACAGATAATCAATACTGAGTTTCTTCATATTGTTTAGGCCAAGTCTGCATACACAGGTCCAGTCTGATGACTTGCTAATAAAGAGTGTGGGCAGAAGAGTGTAAAGCTTGCGCCTGAAAAAGCACATCTTTTCTTTGAGTCAGAATGCCTGACTCACAAATCCCGTGACCTTGAGTTCAAAAAAATGTAATCCTTAAACATTAGCAAATTTAAACTTGATGCATGTTTTGAATTAATTATGCTTATCTACAATAGCTTTTTTAAGTCATACTGTGATACCAATTTTCCATTCTGGTACTATAAGCCATACTACCAGAAGAGGGTGCAAACTGAAAATGTGGAGAAGCAGTGGCAATTACGTATGGATGCATGTTTATCTAAACAATTATAAGCAGACTTTATACCATTTATTGTTACACAGATAGAAAAATGCTCACTGGATATCTTTGAAAACTCATTGCCTTCTCTAAACCTCTTTTTTGCATTCTTTAACATCTATGGCACTTTCCATGTTAATAAAGTACAAGATTACTGTCACATTAGAGAGGCTGGGATCCTACAGTTCAAACCAGATTTGATTCAAACACAAAACGAAAGTTTTAAAGACCAACAACACAATAAATAAAAAACCCTGATATCAGTTACTTAAAGGTGCCACTTGTTTGTGTTTGTGGTTTGGCTGAGATTCTTTAGATAGTCTGGTCAACAGCTGCAACAAGCTGATCTGAGATGCATGAGTAAGTCAAACTTGCTAATGTAAACCATCTTTTCAAACACACATGAAAATGTGGGAAATTCCAAAGTTTGGGAACATCAGTTCCCACCAGGTCGCATTTCAAACACTTCCTACACAAAAACGTATCTTGCCTCAGAGATCCTGCAAAAATAGTTTAAGGCCACTTATCACTTACAGTGGGATGCAAAAGCTTGGGCAACCTTGTTAATAGTCATTATTTTCCTGTATAAATCATTGGTTGCTTCTGTAAATCCAATAAACTTTGTTGCACTTCTCAAATATCACTGTGTGTGTCTCCTATATGATATATTTAACTGACATTTTTTATTGTAAAACTTTTTGTTTCTAATTAAGATTTCACCTTAGCCAAGTTGGAATTTTTTTACATTTTGATTTATTTTTGTCATCGCTGCCAAAGATTTATACTGTGCAAAATTAAATGGAATGCCTCCCAACAGCAACCGCCTCAGACTAGAATGAGCAGAGTGCAATAAGTTAATAATAATTAACCAGCTAAATTTTGTCTGATGCTTTGCAAGCTGGTGTGCTTGCTGGAGTGATGGCTGAGTGTCAGTTTTATGGTATAATCACAGCTATTTCTGTGCAAGTGGGCCTATATGAATGTTTAAAGTGTTTTAACCTTCTTTCAGTACCACAAAGTATATAAAACATTTTAAGGTCATAAAAAAAAAAAGAAGAGAATGGGGGGGGGGGGGGGGAGAGAGAGAGAGAGAGAGAGAGAGAGAGAGAGAGAGAGAGAGAGAGAGAGAGAGAGAGAGAGAGAGAGGCTCCCATAAGAGGCGGTCTCTGTTGTTTTTGGTTAGCTGTCATGCCCTATTTTAAGGAAAAAGTCCTGAAAAGTTAAAAATCAGGCTAGCATTTCCATAGCAGAGCTGTGAACTAAAAGACTTTAAAACAAACTTATTCTAAAACTGTGGCACAAACTATCCTGTTATCAGGAAGAACACTCGATTGCCTCAAGTAACATGTTTCTGTGCCTTAGCTGGTTTCTTGATACTTGGTGTAAAGAAGCTGCCTGAAACACAACCACAGTGAAAGTTCAGCACAATTTTTTTTTTTAATTGAACAAAGTCAGACAGTAGACGAGTGCTGTATGTTTTTGACATATTCCTGGTCTCTTTGTGTAATGCAATGATGGACTCCATGTCGGATGTTAATGATGTCAGATTACCTAGCTAGCAAATATTACCCAGCATGTGTGTAGCTTTGCAAATGTGCAGTTATTAGAGTTAAACTGTTTATTGTTCACAGATTATAGTGTGACTTATTGATTTCTATCATATAATTTGAAGTGTGAATAAGGCACCAGGCACACAGGAGCTAGAGTAGGATGTCTCGAGACCACTTTTACGTGGTCTTGGTCTTGTCTTGGTCTCGACGGACTTTGGTCTTGTCTTGGTCTCGCTCTCTCGGTCTTGCTGTCTCAGATCAACATAGTGGTTGGGAGATTTGGAGTCAACAATATCCATGACACACGTTCAATAATGTGTCATGCGCAAAAGCATCAGCTCTAAGAGCCGTGCTTAGAGAGTGCTTTGTAGTAAATCAGAGTCGACTCCCATTGAGCGAGAACCGGCTCCTCAATTTCCTTTCACTGCTCAGCTCTCACACAGTGGCTCAACTATGCTCCAATCCCTCCATATTGTGGCCAATCACATGCGAGGATATAGGATAATATCATTATGTGAAAAACAGAGAGGGTGAGAGACGCGACAGTCAAGTGGAGCGTGTGTCTGTCCTCTCAGTAAGTGAGTGAGACAGTAGACAGCGGTGAGGAGGGCTGTGTGAGTGCATCGCAAAAACACATAAGTATGCCTGACACCTGTAAACGAAGCAGCATCTGGCTGCAGTTTAAAGACTTTTTTGTCTCAGTCTCGTCTCGACTTGGTCTTGGTCTTGATACCCTCTGGTCTTGGTATCGTCTTGGTCTTGGTTACAAGTCTAACAGGAGCCCATTCCCCCGCCCCCAGGCAACCACTGCTCTCTAGGGAAACATTAATATTCCCTGTGTGGTTGTGAGTAGTTGCTGGAGATTGCTTGTTGTCACTAGGTAAATTTGGTCACAAAGAGTTATACAGTGCTAACTGAAAACCTTTGATTGCTTTGGTCACATAAAGACTGCCGTGGTCAACAGTAAAGCCCCTCAGGTACCCAGTATGGAGACAAATTTAGACTACGTGAAAATTCATAGGGACTGTTTTGTGGGCTGACTGGTAAAACACTATGTGAAAATGTTATCATCATTTTGATCATTAATTAAATTATGTCTAGTTTTAATGATAGATTACACCTGTTATTACTGGGATGGGAGAAGATAATATATCCATACAGATTAATCACAAAATATAAATTAGAGAGATGTCGTAATTTTGCTGTTTGCTAATCCAAACAATTAAACTAGAACTTGAGCATTTTTACTGACTTGAACACACACACACAAAAATTAATAAAAAAAAAAAAAAATGCCTACATTTTACTGCTCATCTACTGTAATAGAAACACTAAAACCCGTTTTCCTATTAACACTCACCTGAAGCTGCCATAGACAATGAGCAGAATGGAAATGAGGAAGGTGGACACCTGACTGGAGTCAACTAGGGAGTACGCCCTATAGAAGAAAGAGAGACATACAAACATTACTTACTGCACAAATGACTACGCATGGACATTTAACAACAACAAAAGCACAACGGTCTCATTACTAACACAAGATTACTGCTATGTACTGTTGAAGAGCAGTAACACATTAATCTGATAATTAACTGTGCTGCTGTCGATATTTATTTTACCACAGCTTAAGTTTTCAAATTCCTAACACTCAGATGCTGTTGTCAAGCGATTATACTTGATGCTTGTGTGTGTTTATGTTCTGTACTCTCCGGTCACAGCTGTCAGGGCAAAACTCTGGGCTCCATTCACTACATTCAATAGTGAACAGCATATAAAAAAAAGTATTAAATAGACCAATGCCAGCAACCTCAATAACATCCCACAAACATAACTGCTAAGAATATGAGGAATATGCGATGAGTTTCACTGCTATAGCAAAGTGCCTGCTGTATTGGAGAGCAGTCTCACAACTGTGATGCTGATGGGATTTGTTTAACTAAAAATACAGTGGTGTGGCCTCTAACACTTGGCATTATTAGACTTGATATTTCATCAGTTTAAACGTTTTTTTTAATAAGTGCTAAGACATGCAGCAGCCAGGAAAAGGAGACTGAAAATAAGTGTCACATGCTTCAAAGTATGAGCAAAAAGAAAACAAAACGCACCAAATTCACAAACACCAAAGTCTCTCTTTTTTTAACCACAAAGGTTAACAAAAGTCAGGATGATGCAGTTTCTCTCCTGCAGCAGGAGACAACAATGTGGAGGAGTTAACTTAAGTGAAAATCTTTTTTTTTTTTAAAGAGTTTAGGTACTGCTTTTGCTGTAAAAGCAATCAAACCTTTGTGATTAAATGCTTCTGCTAGAATCCTTTATATATATATTCAAACATTTTCTGAACTTTTATGTGCCCACTGACACTCTGTTTTACACAACAGTGTTACACAACAAAATAAAAAAATATTAACTCTTTACCCTTTGAAAGCCTTAGAGGAACAGCTTCAGTAATGTTTCAGGGCTGTTAGTGAAAGTGGTCTCTGCTTATGCAGCTACCCTTGGAAAAAAATGGTCATCGAACCACATCTTTATTGATATATACTGAAGTGTCAAACACATCATTAAGGGTACAGGGGAGGTTGTTAAATGTCATCAAATATTGTCTTTATGGGGGAAAGATTTAAGATAAAGATACTTTCCTGATGAATTTATGGGCTAAATTACTAGTTTCAAGTCCATAAATACATTTTCTTAATATCCCACCAAGATACAAAGTGCACCCTGGACAGGTATAAAACAGTACCAACACAGAAAGAGACAACTATTCAGCTTACATTTAACCCCACAGTAACACAAGATACTGAACTTAAGAAGAAGTTACTTTCCGATGCATCCATTAGACTGGGAATATGTGTGAATATTAGATAAAGCACTCAGGAAGAAAAAGCATACCAAAAATATAAATGAATGGGTGGATGAGGCATGTTGTACAGAGCCCTTTGAGTGTTCAAATAGTGATGTTACGGTCCACATTTTACACGGTCTCTGATTTAGCCACAAAATATGAATAGTAGTAGTTGTGATTAGAGTATAAAGGACTATCACTATCAATAAAAGGTATGTTCACACAGGAAACCTCATGCTTTGTCGTTCAAATTTGGTCCAAACTCTAGTTACCTAGGTAACCCTCTAAAACAGGGGTCGGCAACCTTTCTGATGATGAGTGCCATCTAAAATTTCCTCAGAAGACAATGTGCCATAGGATTGCATTAGTAATAAATTTAATAACGCTCTATATTAACAGTTACACACTATATAGAACAACTTTATAGAATTATATTTGTTCGCAGATGTTGGCAGCTATCAGCGAATAGTTATCATCTATTTTAAAACAACAAAAAAAGACACTTTTTTATCCATAACAAGAACTCTATAACAGCAAATGAACTGTACAACAGAAAATGTAAATGCTATTTATGGTCTCCTCACGAGAATGATAAGAAAAATAAACTGGTCCAATATGGCATGTTTTTGATACAGGGATACACATGTTAATGTGATCTCTGGGCTCCCACTCAGAGACACAGGTCTCCGAGTGTCCAGCATTCAGACAGCTACCTGAGGACACTCTTCGTGTGAGAGAAAATCTGCTCACACAGATATGTAGAGCCAAATACTGTCAATAAGGCCTCTGCAATGTTCTGAAGACAGTTAAATTTGTCAGGTAGTGATGTCCAGCAGGTGAAAATGCAAACTCCATGAACACGCACAGCTATGGATACCAGCTGTGTTTGTAGTTCTGCAAACTTTGACCCCCACAGAGTCGAGCTTTTCAGTTCAATCAGCTGCATTTCGATGTCCTCTGAGTTCAGCCAGTTAATGCGAGACAAATCCAGCTGCTCATTAAAGCTTTCTGGTTTGATCAGAAAAGAAAACATTGGTCCATACACCTGAAAGTCCTGAAAACACATTGTGACTTCTGTCTCAAGTCTACGGATGTATCCGTGTATTTCCACAGTGCTGTTGCTGAGCCGAGCGGACAGCTCCTGAATCATTTGAAGTGTTGGAATGTAAAAATTTCAACATTACTTGAAAAAGGTGCCAGCTAGCAACGTCCCTCTCACCAGTAGGCTAAGTTATTTTTAGCCAACTACAAGTTGAATCTGGTAGTTGGGGTTGTTAGCTAAGATACCATCATTAAGAAGCGGCACAACTAATGTGTCTATGTGAGCTAATTTGCGATGTGCACCGCTGGCCCGGCCATTTATTTTTTAATGCACCTTCTCAGATTAATTCACTGCGTGTCGTGTCCAGGGCTGCTCAATTAATCGAATTTTAATCTCGATTGCGATCTGGGCTTTCGACGATCATTAAAAACGACTGAGCCGATTATTAGCCCCTCCCGCGTGCTTTACTCTCGCGCTGCTCTGTGTGGCAAATCGAGCGCACCTCTCTGCATTTCGAACACGTGTCACAACAACTAAGAGGACCTGAGGTAAGCTCGGAAAGCTAAGCAGAAGTTATTTGCAGAGGAGAGTGACTGCCGTTGGTTGAAAAGAGAGGTAAAAAAAACTTCAGTGGTGTGGAAACATTATGGGTTCGCGGAGTCAGACGTGGATCAAGTAGACATAGTGTGTAAACTTTGCTACAGTGTCGTAGCTGCACCACAGAGCAACACTGCAAAGTTCACTAAACATAGATGTTTACATTTTTCATTTATTTTTTATATTGCAAACATTTGGACTGTTATCAGTATTTGCACACTATTTTATATTATTTTTTGACAATCTTTAAAGTCATTGTCTGTGAAGGTTCTCAGTCATCCAGGTCATTGTAGTCAAAGGAGCTTGCAAAGAAAAGCGTCTGGACTTCTTTAAGTTGCTTGAAGACGTTTCACCTCTCATCCGAGAAGCTTCTTCAGTTCTAAGGTCAAATGGTGGAGAGTCCCAGATATAAACCTAGTGGGAGTATCCCCCCACAGAGGGACAAAAGGACCCCCTGATGATCCTCTAATCGCCTGAGCCAAGGTGTGAAACTGGGTGTGGGTCCCAATCAGCCAGAGTTTCGGGTGAGTTCATTGTGAAACCTGGCCCCACCTTATCATGCGAATTCCTGAGGTCAGATGGCCCAGGATGTGAGTGGGCGTTAAGGCGTCTGGGGAGGGAACTCAAAACTGGATTATAGATGGCAGAGAGTTGGTGTCGTAAACCACCGCCTCTGTTCAAAGATGGTCGCTGACAGTGGACATAGATGGCTTCTTTCACTCCTCTTTCAAACCATCTGTCCTCTCTGTCCAAAATGTGAACATTGGCATCCTCGAAAGAGTGTCCTTTATGCTTAAGATGCAGATGGACAGCTGAGTCTTGTCCTGTGGAGGTCGCTCTTCTGTGTTGTGCCATGCGCTTGTGAAGTGGCTGTTTGGTCTCTCCGATGTAGAGGTCTGGGCATTCCTCGCTGCACTGTACAGCGTACACCACATTGTTAAGTTTGTGTTTTGGAGTTTTGACTTTCGGGTAGCTTCCGGTAAACTTCGATGTTGAGGTTGCCATTCTCTTCAATGTGCACAGCGCACCTGGTACCTGGTACAGATATGTAGACAACACCTGGGTCAAAATCAAGACATAAGAAGTGGAATCCTTCACTGCGCACATTAACGCTGTGGATAAAAACATCAAGTTCACCAGGGAAGACACAAAGGACAACTGTTTGCCTTTCCTGGACTGCGCTGTGCACATTGAAGAGAATGGCAACCTCAACATCGAAGTTTACCGGAAGCCCACACACACGGACCAGTACCTCCTCTTTGACTCCCATCACCCTCTGGAACGCAAACTTGGAGTAATTAGGACCCTACACCACCGGGCAGAACATGTTCCCTCTAAGCCTGAAGGGAAAAAGAAGGAACACACACATGTAAAGGAAGCACTCAAAACGTGCGGCTATCCTAAATGGGCATTCTTAAAGTCAGCAAAGATGCACAGAAAAGAAGATCAGACACCAGCGAGGGAGGATAAGAAGGACAGACGCAACAACATTGTCATCCCCTATGTAGCCGGTGTATCAGAGAAACTCAGGAGGGTTTTCTCCAAGCATGACATCCCGGTGTACTTCAGACCCAGCAACACGCTCAGACAAAAACTGGTTCACCCGAAAGACAAAACTCCAAAACACAAACTTAACAATGTGGTGTACGCTGTACAGTGCAGCGAGGAATGCCCAGACCTCTACATCGGAGAGACCAAACAGCCACTTCACAAGCGCATGGCACAACACAGAAGAGCCACCTCCACAGGACAAGACTCAGCTGTCCATCTGCATCTAAAGGACAAAGGTCACTCTTTCGAGGATGCCAATGTTCACATTTTGGACAGAGAGGACAGATGGTTTGAAAGAGGAGTGAAAGAAGCCATTTATGTCCACTGTGAGCGACCATCTTTGAACAGAGGCGGTGGTTTACGACACCAACTCTCTGCCATCTATAATCCAGTTTTGAGATCCCTTCCCAGACGCCTTAACGCCCACTCACATCCTGGGCCATCTGACCTCAGGAATTCGCATGATAAGGTGGGGCCAGGTTTCACAATGAACTCACCCGAAACTCTGGCTGATTGGGACCCACACCCAGTTTCACACCTTGGCTCAGGCGATGAGAGGATCATCAGGGGGTCCTTTTGTCCCTCTGTGGGGGGATACTCCCACTAGGTTTATATCTGGGACTCTCCACCATTTGACCTTAGAACTGAAGAAGCTTCTCGGATGAGAGGTGAAACGTCTTCAAGCAACTTAAAGAAGTCCAGACGCTTTTCTTTGCAAGCTCCTTTGACTTTAAAGTCATTATTCAATACATTGTTATTGTTAAATAAATATATTCAAATAATCGAGATCTCAATTTCAGTGAAAATAATCGTGATTATCATTTTTGCCATAATTGAGCAAAAAAAAATGATCCTGGTGTTATTTGTCTCTCAGAAACTGTTCATAACTTCCCTTCAACTCATTCATGTCACCTAAAAGGTAAACCTGTTTCTCCATCACCTGTTCAGCTCTGATGATTCAGTAAGGACATCTCCTGGTTTCATCTTCATGTTTCCCTCTCACCAGATAACCAAACCGATATCATGACCAGCAGCTTTTAGAGCTGTGCCTCCAGCAAACATCAGCTGATACTAGAAATTAATATAAAATAAATTCTAACAACAGCTGATCAAGCTTAAATGTGCTGCTGTTGTTTAGCATGACATCTGCTGGTTTCCTCTTTTTGGTGCAAAGTGACCGATAAACAAACAAGAGAGAAAAACCGATCAGCTGATCATTGATCAGTTTCATGATTGAAGTAGCAACAGGAGAGGGAGGGGACCGAATGAGAGAAGATGCAGCTGACAGCGTAAAGACACTTCATCCTCCTGTACTTCATCCTAGCTGAAGTACGGGACAAACTGTTCCTTTTCAGCTCAATACGAAACGCGTAATAATTTCTCTGAGTACGAGATGATCCCGTTTTTTACGCGACGGTTGGCAACTTTGCTAACAAACCTTATGAATAAAATGAAGTTCACTATCAGTAACATCATAGCACCCACCCAGCTGTATAGAAACTTTGTCATGCTAGCTAGTACGCAGTACAAGTTATTGTAACTGACTGTAAAAAGTCAGCACAACAAAAATAAACTACACCTGAACTTGGTTTATATCTGAGCCAGATAGACTAAAGGTCATAACTTCGTACCTGAAGTTCAGGTCACCTGACACTCGGACCGGCGGTTGCCTCTGGTCTCTCCCTCCTCCTGCCTCCCTCTCTCATCCACCCGCTGGTCTCTGTGAGCTCCGCCAGAGCCACCACCAAACAACGAACTTATTTTTACACATTGGCCATTATCTGGCCAATCCACCACCTTACATTTATATCGTTACAAAAACAAACAAACAAAAAAAGAACCATCGGCCCGTAAAAACGAAAGATCACAATCGGCCCATCGCACAAATGCCCGGTATGCCCTATGGCCAATCCAGCTATGGTCGTACCATCAGTTAACCCTTGGCGTGCCACACGGTTCCCAACCCCTGCTCTAAATGCACCACTCACTCTTATGTCAATCAACGCTATCCCGTACTTTCATTAGTGCCAGCTTTGCTTGCCTTGAAGTTTAGAAAAGTTTAACTCAGGATTTGCCCACTCTTCAGTTTTTTTAATATACTTTTGCTTGTTGCACAAGTTGAATTCTCACTTGATGTGATCTGACAACTCGTACCAAAAGAGAAATTGTTTAAAAGTGATTTTAGCTTTTGTGAGGCTTCCTAGCCTCTCCTTTTTTAGCTAAAGGAGAAGAAAATATTCACTAAAATACAAGCATTACCAAAAAGAAGGGGGAAAAAAAAAAACCCAAAAAACTATCACACCAGCAAAACAAATAAAGTTATGAAACAAAATATGTTGAGTTGACAAGGATTATTTAGTGAGTCAGGATGCATGTGATTACTGTCAAATTTACTCAAAGTTCAATTATGGAAGAGGAAATATGAGCTTCAGAGCTGATATATTACAGGGGAAGAAAGTTCAGCCCTTAGATTTGCTAAACTGTGGTGAATTGTGTAAATAAGCCTCTCTCTGAGAATAAAGGTGGTTTTCCTGCTGGATTCTACTCTGTAATCAATTCACCCATAGAGACATACAAACCATTGGTGATGTCCGAATAAATTATGGCTGTGCTGTTCTTTCCATGGAGCATTATTTTTAAATCATCATACTCTAAACACAGCAAAAACAGACTCTAGCTGAAAATGGCAATTTGTGTGACTCCTTTCAGACTCTGTACCTGACAATGGAAAAATTGGCTGTGGCAATTTTATCACCATGAGACACATTTGTCCCAGCAAAGTAGCGCGGCACCAACAGCAACCACAAAAATGATAAACTGAGTGGAGCAAGTTTAATGCTTGGAAATAAAATAATGAAGTCTGCAGACTGTACCAGCAAGTGTAAACTAACTGGGCAGCATGTCCATTCCATACAAAGGTACAGCATTGTGCATTGTGCATACAAAGGGAACTGGGTCAGCAGAGTTCAGTTAACCATCACAGTGGCCTGTTAAAGAATAAGAATAAAACAAACAAAAAAAAAATCCCCGTTTATCACTACATAACCAAACATGCAACAGAACTGGAAAATAATCTGAATAAATTATTTATGACCACCCTACATCCCACTGAAGCTGCACAATACTGTTGTGCCGCACAACCATGAGCATATGTTCCCCTGAGATGACCGGACCTCATAATGCACACACACCAAAGCAGCGAATGAAACCAATTCGACAGCAGAATCAGAATTGCTAATTTTGCTGCATGTTAAAATGAGAACTGAGGAAAAGCAAGCTATCGATTATGAAAATCAATGAGGCAAATGGGACACAGTTGAAGGCACACTGGAAACTGTATACTAAAGAAGAGGGTGTGAATTAAAGAAAAGAAAAGAAAAGAAAAGAAAGAACTGTACTAATGTTAAGTTCAGGTTTTAGGTGTTATGTTTATTAGTGTAGTTTAAAAGCAAATGACTGGCACATTGAGGTTTTATAAAAGCTGAGCTTGCACTAAATACTAGCTTTACACCTATATTAGATCCATCAACATCTGAAATTTCATTGTGTGTATAACAATTCCTGATCGGACTGAAATGCATAAGCCAACACTCCAGATAGAAAATATAAATCATGCATTTGGTTCCTGGAATACTCTGTAACATAAAAGATTGTATAGAAAATGTTCTATAGTCTGGGATTGCCAGCTATGATCATCTGCAGATCTTGCTGAAATAATGCCTCTGGAGTGGAATGTATCCCCATGTGCTATAGCACTTATGTTTTTCAGTTTTATTAAATAGCCCAGGAACAGATCGAGCACAACAACGCAACAGCCGTCTGCTCAGTCATGATTAAAAAGATGATCCACACAACTCAGCCTGAAAGCAGTAGGAATCATAGTTATGCACAATGACAGATGCATTGCACTTATTTTGATAAAGGATGAGCATGGTTTTAAAACTTCAGATATCCATCTATCCATTTCAGTTTGTTAATCAGTCATGATTATAGTTCTGCATCTAATCTGGATGTTTGCACATTAAACAGTGGCAGCTGTTTTCAAACAAATGTTTACCCAGGCTTTTATTTTGACTGATCTTCATCCCATATCAATATGCAGCACATCCTTGACATGCAACCTTATTATGCAGTCAAAAACTAGGCTGGTATTGTAATTTGCCTGCCTTAGTACGAGGTGCAAATTTGACCCAAATCCTGCCCCGTGTGTCTCCTGTCAAACTCTGGTCATGGATGAGGAATGTAGAGTGTATTTAAAAGTGCTGTTGAATTTAATGTTTACTAAAGAGTAAATAAAATAAAAATATACAAATTGTTACAAAGTAGAAAAAGAGATAGAAATAAGGTGTTAAAAAAGAGAAAAACATACAAACACACAGTGTCAGAAACTATATGTATGACTATATGTACAACATTTAAAAGTAATATAACATAGTATCACTTCGTAGTGTTTCAAATGTTTCTCACACTATGACACCTGATGCCAGCAGCTACATCCTCTTTGGTTATTATGAAACAACACTGAATGGATGCAAAATGATTTCCTTTGCAACATCCTGTATTATACACATTACATTTCCGTTTGTGTTGTCAGCACCAGCAAAATGTGAAAGCTATATTATAATATATAGCAATCATAACTAACTGAAAATCTGCATTTCTGAAGCCAATTTCGTGAGCTATACTTCAAGAGCGACAATGAACAAATACAATCTTGGATGTTTTATCTCTGTAGTGTGCACCATAATGCCTCTCAGCTTTAATTAAATCAAACAATCCCTGGATATTTTTTTGTTTTTTTTTATTAAAGCCAGTAGAAGATAAGTTTGAGAGCAACTCCATAGGTTGAGTGTTATAAGTAACAGTTTCCTTGAAATAGTTATTGGTACATATACCGTAATACACACTGTGTCAACACAGAAGAAATACTCCAACACCATGTACACGAACCAAGATCCAGTTCAGCAAAATTAATTAGCTGAGGTCCAGCCCAGGAAATATCTACCGGCTACACCCACATGTCTCGGCAGCCACCTGTCAGACTATGCTGCCACACCTCCAACAGAATTTAGATTTTGTACAATTCAAATCGGTCAGCTATTAAAACTGGGGGATGTAAAATTGATCCTGCTGGAAAGATGGACATTTGAAGATGGGAGTCTATGAGAGCTGACTTGCTTTTGGAACAAGGTTCTAGTGGCAGAGGAACTGCTGTTTTTGGCCCATGCTGACTTTATTTTACAGGCCTGAACTGACCCAAATGTAAAGCTTATCACACACACACTATCATGACATATTTGCATTTATATGCATATATATGCATATGCATATATATGCATTTTTAGTTTGACTGTGCAATTACAAAGATTTATTTTCTGCTGGCATGCAGTTGAGTTGTATAATTATTTTTCCTCCAAACACTGATAGAACATTTAGCATAATGGGCCCTTTATACTCAGTTCTCATCCTTGCGAGTTGCACCGGATGCCAGAAGTGACATCACTTCCATTGGCACAAGCTGCACTTTGGTGTTCTCTTGGCCAGTTGTGCACCTTTCAAATTTTATAACCTCACACAAGGGCCACGCCTATTTGCTGCCCAGTTGAAGATAAGTGTACGATTGTATTGATTTCTACTGCCATTTTTATGATACGTCAGTGCTTAGCCCAGAGATCGCCAGATTATACAGGGTTTATTCTGGATTTAACTTCTCCTCCTATACCAGTGCTGATTTGGAGGTTTTACCTGGGTGGCGACACCCACCGATTAAAAGAAACTGGGTGCAGTGATTACTTGCACCCTGAGTGGTGCTATAAATCGTACAGCGCTTTGGTGGCATCACTGTTTATGTGCCCAGTTTGGTGACTATAAGAAACTCATAAGAAGGCTTGCCACTTCAAGTCATTTTTCATTCTGGTGTGTCTTTTAACACAGGATTTCACAGTTCTTACTAGGGCTGGGCCATATCATACCGTTCACAGTAACACCGGTGTAATGTTGGGCAACGATAAGAAAATGAAATATCGTGATAGAATATGGGTAAAACGTGCATGCGCAGTGCCTTTGTTTGCATACGCACATGGTGGAAAAAACATGGCGGCGAAGGAGAATGAGAAGGGCGAAAGCGGATCGTTGAATGAAACGGATGAACCGAATTGGTTTGTAAAAACACTAACATACAGTTCACTGTGGAAACGGGACACTAGGACAGCGCTGCATCATACAGCATTACAATGGGGGCTGGTATATTTGACTCTAGGTGTGGGTTAAAACAACATGGTCAGTTTGGTTTCGAGCATTCATAAAGTGATAAGGAAAGCTGACTTTGTTTTACAACACACCAATGAGGTCACTGCTCCACTGTCAACAGAGCAAGCAGACAGACAGCTAGTTTAATCTCCCACAGACCTAATTCATATTCTAGCACCGAACTGGTTCGTCTGAATTCTGTGCACAGACGCCTGTAGAACATGGGTGAGATAGATGAATGGAACATTTAAAAACAAAATACAATCCCGGACTGTTGAGGCCTGGACGGTAGCCAGAAGTGCCATAAGACGTCCTTGTTCGCTGACAGACTAGGTTTTCAATAACAATTCCAATACCATTCTTAATCAAAGCAGTTGCATGTAGGACTGGGCGATATATCGACTTTTTAAATATATTGATATATTTTTATACGAGATATGAGATGTGACAATATCGTTTATATGGCTATAGTATATGTTAAGTTAGAATTATACTTGAGGAGCCGCAAGTTGCCTCTCTTTCATCCACTTTTGTCTCTACGCAACGTTACTCTGCCTCGCCTCTCTCCTTCACTGAACACAACTCCCCCTCCCCCATTGCTTCACCTGCAGGCAACGACAAGATGGACATGGCAGCTATCAAAGAGGAGCTGGTTGGTAAAAAGAAAACATTTGGAGATTAATGCTACCAGCACTAAAATGGTAATCTCGTTAAAATGACGTTAACGCCATAACTGCATTAATGCGTCAATGCGGCTGGACGGCGTCAACACGTTAACGAGCCAACCGGGCTAACACATTGACACCATGCAGCCCCACGCACGGGGGCTGCCCGGCCTAAAACCCTTTCATTTTCTCAAAAATCGACAGTGTGCCTCATGTATGAATTCTGGTTGTGCTTACTGACCGCAAACCGCTTTTATATGGTACACGGCGCTCAGCAATCTGTAAGCTACGAAGCCGCACCGCTTGATGGATTGTTGGAGCATTACGGCTACCGTAGTCAGGAGCCTCGCGGAGTAATACCTACTGTGCTTCAACATAATATCACTGCATTGTGTGTTTATAAGGACCACAAATGGCACCTGTTAAGAGACATGGTTACAAAGAGGATTACAAACTCAAGGCTGTCAGTCACATAGTAGGACTTGGGAACAGAGCAGCTGCGAAATCTTTGTTATTATGCTCAGCGCCTTTTAGTTTACATTTTGACTGCACAATTGTGAGCTTTTTGTTATGCACAAAAACAACATTGTTTTATTTCATTTATGGAGAATTATTATTTAATAAATGCTGATAATTTATTTCTGAGTAATTCTTTAATGTATATTAATAAAAGTGCCTGTGTGAGATCTGGGACACAGCTTTGACTAAGAACTCACTTTTTGTTCGAGATATATATATATATATATATATATATATATATATATATATATATATATATAGCCATCCAGCTAAAGAATATCGAGATATGAATTTTGAAAGACTTTTGCTACTGTGAGGTATAGGCGTTAAAGATTCAAGCATGCAAAATGAACATCTTACTCAGGTCTGGTCTAATACACACACACACAGACACATAAATTAAACAGAAAAAAGGCAAGTCTTCCAGGACTAACATTAATCTTGCGAACAAGTTTTCCCATCAATTACATTAAACGAGGCACTGGGTGTTTGACTTCCTATTAGGTAGCATTTAGTGTCTCACCTTTATGATCAATTATGGACATTAATGGACTACACCCAATATAAAAAGGACACATTTCCTCTGCATTGGTACTGTAATGAGATATCTTTCCATTTTGTGTTTGTTTGAGAATTTAGCATTGAAATGGATCCTCGTCAGATCCAGGCGGTTCTGGTCAGGCTTTATCTCTGGTGTTACAATCCCACAGCCCATCGTTCATCTTAATGTAACAAAGATTGCATCTAGGAGGGGTGCGCGACTGATGGGATTACAATTTTGGAGTCCAGTGACTAGTAAGCAAAAATAATAATGAGGTCAAAAATACATTCTTGAATTAATCTTCTTTTTTTAACAAAAAGAGAAAATCTCCTGCAAAAAGACATGTTTTAAAGTTTTGTAACTGCATGACGTATGTTAATGAAAAGATAAGTTGAATAACCAACTAACCAAGCATCTATCAGTTTGTATTAAAACATCAGGGATAATACTAGCTGTTGCACATACCTATTAAGGCTGAGCTCAACATGTAACGATTTTGCTCATTTAATCAGCACAGATGACCACCATTAAAATTTAAGCTTGATTAGGCGCCTGTCTCTCCAAATTAAAACAAATTGAGCTTTTCAGCTCTGAGAGGTTATCTTAGTGGTACTTCTGTTCAGGACACATCCAACAGGTGCCTTAGTAGTGTACCAAACTCAGGTCAATGTGTGCTCTTAAGTAGAGAATTCAGCAGGATTAGCTCTGTCTATACAGCTGTAAGATCTACTGAAGAAGCCCTCAAAACTCCTTAAGATTTAACAGGATTATTTAAAAAAAAAGTGCAAAAGTCATTTAACCCTTTAAGACCTACCATAGAACCAAGTCTGCCAGAGTTATCTTTATATTTTTACATGCAGTAGTGCCATTTTTGGGAGCATTTCAAGTTGCTATACATCAATATAACCGTTATAACCCAAATTTTAATATGTATGTATTAAGTCTATAATAACTACATATATTACAACAAAGTGCAATAAATTACAAAAAAATGATAATACTTTTTGGGTTTTAAGAGGTTTGTCCCTCAAAATTGTAAATACAAAAAAGTTGCACAAAATAGTTTCTAACAACAGGAAATTTATTTTGAGTGTCTTCATAGTTTTATTTTTGAGATGCACCAATTTTTATATACTGCTGGAGAAGTGAAAATAAATATTATAATGCAAATAAACACCATGTGCATCAAAACAAACTATTTCCAACAGTGCAATTTGAGTTCTAAGCATCCCAGAAACTATTCAGAAAACCATGAACTCAAAAATGACTGTGCTAGCTTACGCGGTTCCGGTTCTACAGAGATTTAAAAATAGTTACGCAAAACGGAGCATACCCGCTACGACTGGTTTTAAAGGGTTAAGCGTCATCGACTTGTACTGTAGATAAGTAGATAAAATATATCTTTAAAAACCAGGTTTCCAGGTGTAAAGTTTCTTCTTTAATTTTTTAACTCTATTAACTTTTACTAAGGTATTCATAGACTTCCTGGTTAAAATAATCACATTAGTGTACATATGTACAATATTTTTAAAAAGTTTGTATTAAGATTTTTTTTTTTTTTTAAAAATGGTGCAGGGAAAGTGCTTCAAACATCTAAAAGATGAGCTTAAACATTGCAAATACAATCATTGCATTTGCATTTAACATTCCATTAATGACATTTAATAATGACATTGTGCTTTTAAATATTGCTGAAGATTTTGTGCTGTGTATAACACTACACACGTGCAGTATTAGATCAGTTTGCCAAGTGTTACATTAGCACTGCTAGCAGCAGTTATCCACCTTTCCTGTTGGCCAGCATCTACATATGTGCCTGTGCAGAATGTGGTTACACACAGCTTCAGTCTTGTTTATGTTAACTCTTGTAATATCTAACGTATAACCACTCATCTTTCAAAGCATTGTAGAAACAAACTAGTTCTCACAGCTGTCTGCCTACTTTCCATCACAAAGAGGGAGCAAGCACCACTGCATGCCCTTAGACGGAAGATGAGAGATTACAACCAATGGGTAATTTTGGATATCAATAAAATAAGAATCACTTGTTTACCTGACAAGTACTTCTGGTGCCGACTAGCAAAAGCAGCAATGTTTAAACATCTAGTTGACCAGATGTTTAAACATTGCTGCTCTTGCTAGTTGGCAAGAGCAAGTGTTTTAAATGCAGACTGAGCTTTCCTTCCACGACATGCAGTGTACAAGCATTTAAAGCACCGGCACCCTGACCATGGAGCTGTGACGTCAAGTCTGCATTTGTCAGTTTCAATGACCCCCACATACATTAGGTGGTACTTGATCGTAATGGAAAATGGCCGAAACAGAGTAGGGTTGAGTTGAGCAGGTAGTAGTGAAAAAGGGCTATAAGACTTTAGGTTAGCATGCCAAACCTGAAGTGCCAGGTAGAAAGCTTGTTCTACAGGTTCATAGAACAAGCAGGAGAGAACATATGTTGACATAAATCCACACACAAGTTGATCTCTGCTTTTCTCTCCTTTTGTTTTTTGTCAAATATTAAATGTGTCAGATTGGCACAACTAAAAGAAGTTCTATTTTTTAAATATGCTGTAAATTTGATTGGATATGACAATCAGCAGATACGCAATGTAAAGTCTAATATTTTAGGAACAAAAAGCCCCAGCAAAAAGCAAAAAAAAAAAAAAACCCCACCAAACTTCTTAGTTTAAACAAATAATTCGTTACAAAGATTCTGCTGTACATCCCTTTACACCTACATGCTGCAGCATTATGTTATTATTTTGGAGTAAACTTCATACTTCTTGCAATTATATAAATTATCATCATCAGGTCCTTAACTATGTGTACTGGCTTTCCACTCAAGTCTTGGGTCTTGTGGCATCTCTACACAAGGACACACTAATTACATGTGCCATAAAATATTCATGTTGCATATCATAGTGCCCCATCTTGCTATACAATTATAACTACACTTCAGACATACTGATATTTTTAAAAACACGCAGGCACTCGTAACTCTACCGCAAATGTATCTCTGTGGTAAGTGAGCCTGATGTTTCAGTTTTGCCTGTTAAACTGAGCAGTAACCTAACTTAAATCTTATGATTATTACGAGCGCCACTATCTTGTCTTCATTTTTCCTCAGCTTCCTAATCCTGTCCCATATTAATTTTTTTTTCTCTAAAAACCTGAGCCTTTATACTCTCATTTGTCAGTAACAAAAATCAAAGGCATGGGTACTTGAAATATAATATAACCTATTAATATAACCTTGAAACTATATGGCATTATCCCAGAAGGTTGATTCTGTTCATCTGGACGTTTCGTCACCCACCCAAGTGACGAAACGTCCAGATGAACAGAATCAACCTTTTGGGATTTACTTACCTGGATGATTGGGCATGCGTCAAGATATATAGCATTATATTTTAACATCCACAATCTGAATTGACAGAAAAGTATTTTAAGTAACTGAAAGTGTTTCAAAGATTAGACAGATGGATTCAATTTTAGCATGGTGGCTAGCTAGTTAAATTCCTCAAGTGAACTAACTTGCTGAGACTCACACCGTTTAACTTGACTGCATGACTGCACAGGCCTGTTATGCATAAACAGCACTGCACTACCGATGATACGCTGGCATTCAGGTAACTACTTGTTACCTGAATCATCCTTAACATCCTCCACCCTTAGGTCACACGGACACAGAAATGACATATGACTTGGGTGTAGGCTATGTCAATTATGGAGAGATGGTACTTTCTTGGAGAACTCAAAATGTTTCTGACATGTAAATTCAAGTATTTCCTTTTAGATACTTTTTCATTGTAATCTACCCATGTCTATACACCAAGATGGAAGCCTACATATTTCAATTTAAAGGAACCCTATTGAACATAACACTCTTCTTCACTGCAACACAATCCAAGTCATCTCAAGGAAAACATACCTACTGGGCAATTTTTATGCCTTTGGAGAAATTTCTCAGACTTGGAAGAATTCAAAAGCATGACAAAGGAGATGAAATCACGATTTAATTAAGGAAAGTGCCATCCCTCCATAATCGTCAGAGCCTAATTCCATGCTTTAGTATCTTCAAGATATGAACTGCTTAAGCCTCAAAACCTTAACAGAAAAAAAAATGAAAGAATAACTTTCATCACTGAATTGAACCACTATCATCAGAAATCCAGGGACATAATTAACAGACACTGGCACATCTTAAAAGCTGAACCGTCACTAAGTGGAATCACTGAGTGGAATCACTGAAATGCCTCCTCTCCTATCATTTCAAAGAGCTCAAACAATAAGCAATAATCTTGCACACAGTTTTCAGGCCAGCAAACCTAATCACACTTGGCATCACCTAAAAGGAAACTTAAGATGTTGGTAAATGCAGTCAGTGTAACACTATTTCAGATATATTTTACCCATCCACATACTGGTAAAACGTTCCTTATCAAACAATTCATAAACTAAACTACAGCACAACATCAGTAATCTGTATTCTTGAATGCCCCAATGGTCAAGCTTACACTGAAAAAACAAAGAGCAGTCAACCAATGAACTTCAGAACATATTAGATGCATGCATACTGGGAACTTGGAGTAGTTACAGCCAAACACTACCAAGAAGCTAAACATCAGTCCCTTGCCACTCTGCATTTCATTGGATTTGACTTCTCAGAAAGAGATGTATTGGGTCTCAACACTCAACACAATGATGCCTGCTGGACTGAATGATGATTTTAGTTTAAAATGTTTTCTGAAAACAAGTTTATATAAAAATACAGAATATTTACAATAAAACTAATAACCTAAGACATAATCATACTCAGTCATATATATCACTATATCATTAGTTTGTTTTCTTTAATGCTCTAACAGAAAAAATGCCACTTATTACCTTTGAGTGCTTGACACTGGACACAAATAACTGTGTTATCCTCCTAATATTTTATTATTAGCCATAGCTGCTAGTTCCTAGCTTAATGATGTTGGCTACTGTGGCTATTGGTTAACTGCTAATAGTGAAATGGCTACTGTTAATGTGATCTCTGGCTATGTTAACATTTATGAAACCGTTTAACAATTCTGTTGAAACGGCAACTTTGATGTCAACTTTAATTTTTTAGCTTATTATTATCTCCGTATTATTTTTTTAAAACAACTTTACTCAAAAATATGTGAATTTACAAGTAATTCAATTGCTGATGGCACAAAACTATTTAACGTTAGTTTCCAGAGGAATGAGATGTAGTACTCTTCTTGCAGTCATATTTCAGCAACAGTATAGTACTGCTGACAGAAAGAAACATTATACCAGAGGATATACGTAAACACACACACAGAAAAAGGCCAATACAGTTTTACTGCCCCCTTTGGATATTTTTGCTGCCACTCTTCCCACCCACAACTGGGCTGCTTAAACTAAAATAATAAGCTTAATGGCTTTTTACCAATATAGGTCTTGATTGTGATTATAAAAACAAGCACTGTTGCTGTCAACTTAAGAAAAAAAAATTAAAGCTCAGGTTAAGTGAAAGAAAGGTAACGGTCTTAGCCCAAGGGCTGTCTCTTTGCTCACAGCTCGGTGAATGTGTGTCAGAGGTGAGGCTCCAGCTCTACCATAAAATACAACAACGTCATCTTCTCTGCTATTGTGCTACTTAACCCAGTTTTCTGTGCAGATGAACTGATAACTGTAACTGGTGTAAATGCCATCACTAGCCTTAACAGGTCAGCAGGCAGGGGTTATGTCAAGTCTTTCAACGCTTTATATCTTTACTCGGTCTCTCTGGTGGTGGCAGGACTTAAACAGTTATATTAGGAAAAAAAAGTTTTCAGTATATTACAAATAGGGCAGTGCCCCATCAGTGTGTCAGAAAGAGTGCCATACAACAAAAACACAACTGAATAGTTCTGCTGCTCTATGCTTTCACTTCAGGAAGTGTGACTTTCATAATTTGATTTAAAATGTCACGGTTGAAAATTTCTCATTTACACTGCATGCACTGTCAGCTACACAACTAAAAGCTAGGAAGAGAAACTAGAACAAAACAACTACCAATGGTTAGTAATCTAACTTTAAAGCAAATTGCTGCTATTGCAAGAGTTGATAGTGGCAACAAATGAAGACTCTTCAGAAAGATTGGTCAGCTGGTTGTTGTGAGGTTGAAAGGGGCTCACTGTCATTTGCGCCAGACAGCAATACACTTAATATAAAATTAGCTGCGCACAACAGAAACTAAGTGCACATTTAACAAATGTCTCTATGAATTGCGGTGAGAGATCGGTCTTCAAATATCTGCTCTTTGTCAACACTATTAATAAACTTAGGCATGTGATTTAAAACAGCAGTGCTTTCTGGTGTCTTCTAAAAGTTACTAGGAACACATTGCATTCAGTGGCTCAGTGTGCGAGGTAGCTGCACTGGGGTTAGCCTAGCTGCTGCTTTTCTGACAAACGGGTACTGAGGTGAGGACAAAAATGGCATCACTTACTCTACTGTAACAGGATGACTTAAAATTGGTCTAGTGCAATATTAAACTATATTAACCTGGTGATGCTGATATGAAGAGAAAACATCACTTACTTACTGGATAACACCAATGAAAATGTAGAAAATATGAAGCCATTTTCATGCATGTACTCTTAACTTCTCTAGATGTAATCTGATAGAAGTGCAGGGCAAAATGCAAATATCCCACGCAATTGGATCGCATGTTTTTTTTGTTGTTTTTTTTTTTTTTTTGGGGGGGGGTTAAACCTGTCAGCTTCATGGGTCCATGTGATGTTTGAACAGAGCACCTAATACTGCAGCAAATCTAACATTTCCAGCACACTGCAAATTTATTTCCTGCTGCTCACTACAAGTGAGAAAAGCAGAAAATATCTCAACCAGATTGTTCCAAAACTGTCCTAAATTTGTGTTTGAAAACAGCTTATGTCTACAAACACTATGATATTCTGCCCTGATGGTTGGCTGTGCACACTGTAGTAATTAAAATAAATCTCAGGTTGGCTGCAAAGCAAAAAGAAAATTTAGTGCGAGCACACAAGCTTTGAGATTCAACTATAATTCCACATTTACTCATTATTCATCTCTGAAGCTCCTCAGTGACATTTAAGCTATTTCAAGCACAATAGATAGTCACGGTCTAATGTTTTTCTGCTGAGCTTGCAAATCAACACAAGCGACTATGCATCCAAACCCCATTTAGACTAATTTCTTTTGAGGAGGTTGAGTTAAATCATAAATATTACAATAAATACACCTCTAAGCAGGAATCCTTATATCAACAGCTCTTTAGCCATGGTTAACACAAAATCATTAAGTCACAAAATGTACAAGGCCTTGTTGACACTACGTGTTTAAAAAACAAAACAGATTTTCCTTCTCCATGGACTTTAGCCTTTTAGCCACACACGCAGTTTTAGGTCACTGAAACTGGCCTTTTGGAAATCATGGGTCAAGAAATTCAGAAAAGGCATTTGCAGGGTTGGCAGTTTTTGACGTCGCAGAGCCTGTGGTTCTGATTGGCCGACATGGCTTTGTGGTTTGTCCACTTGGCATGTTCTTATCAGTGCTTCTATTGTGTTTCTGTATGTTTTCTTTTTTCCCTGCCTCTGTCGGTGTGTGTGGTTCTTTTCTTCCTCTTTTTTCTCAAAAAAACAGATTAATGTATGCAAATTAGACCAGAGAGAATTTTGAAGCGGCTGAATTTTCCCAAAGTCCTTCTAGAAGAAAGTCTTGCCACTGAGCAGCCATCTGGGTAAAGCTTTGTAGCACTTGTTTGGGGAGTTAGTTTAAAGCAAGTATCTAATGAACTCCAACTTAAGCAGCAATTGAGACAAACTACACTCACAAATGAAATTTTTTAAATGATAATGAAATGATGTACAGATTTTCCCCAAAAGCCTCCCCCCCCTCTCAGTTAACATTTCATAACCATCTTTGCTGTTCTGAATAAATTTCAACCAGTATAATGTCTCTGATTCCTCTTTTTCACTCTCTTGGATGGAGGTTATCTGTTTTTCAGATTCCCTTTGTACTACGTTACCTTCAACGAGTGTTAAAAAGTTGAGAATGAACAAGACGTTAACACTGTTAAAGCAAGGCCTGGGGACAGATGATAATAAATATGTTCAGAGCAATCCCAGATAGCTTACCGATCAAGAGGATTGTTACAGGTTGTTTTCCCAATAACATTAAATCATCATCATTAGCTTTTGAATTCATACTTGATTTAATCTGCCTCACTATAACTTAAATATCAGCATATATAAAATGGTCATGTGTAGGAGTGCATATAAAATAACCCCAAATCATTTTTTATGTTTGTAGAACAGTATAGATAACAGTGCACCTGGAAAATATTCTTAATTTGATCATATAATATAAATTTTTAAAAATATATATATTTGATTATGAAAATTCATAATCAAACGTGGAAGTAAAAAAAGATCAGCCCTATGAAGACGTTGGGCTGTGAGGTTGATGGAGTGTTATCCACCCACATACAGCAGACTGTGTGTCAAAGTCAGAACAGCTGTTTGGGGCATATAAGGCATGCCTGAATGTTTCTATTCATACCTTTTTTAAAAAATAAATAAATAATCAAACATAAAGTTAACCCTCCTCCCCTCCCAGGCAGAGATGATCTCAGTCCTATAAATTTAATTAAAAAAAGAAAAATGATGGGGCTGTAATATTGTGAAGACATATTTCAATGTTAGCCCCATTTAAAGCAAAAGAATAAATGGACATTATCTGCTGTGTTACGAATCGATCCACTGATTTAACCACATCTGGGGGTAGTTTTGCTTGTGCTTTGATCCGATCTCATCCAGGTGTAAATCCATCTTGATCGGCAGTGGGTTTTATTGCTGCTGTGTCACATAAATTAGGCTTACTATGTTAATTAATCCTCACAAGTGCTTCTCTTATCTTCTGATATATCACAGCCGTTGACAAGTCAAACAGGATCATGAAGCTTGTTTTTTTGGACACTAATTTGCATTCTGAGATCCAATCACATTGCACACAAAATTATTGACAACAACCCTTTCAAATATCAAGTTTCATTGTAAAAGCCTGTGGACTGGGTGTAGTCATAAAAATTGTGCATTAAAAAAAAATACAAACTATTTTCTTTCTTTGGCCTCACATTTTACAGTGATTTGGACTTTTTATACAACACATTTACCACACAAACAGTTTGATAGATCACTTATGAAGCTAAAAGCACACAGTGGCACCTTGCTGGCAAAAACGTTGGGAAAAACTTTGTTTTATCTGCATTTAGAGATATCGCTGTACTGGGAAAGGCTTTTGTTCACTGATCTAAAACTGATGAAAGATATTCAATTGTGATTTTTAAAGAGCATGAATACTGGGATTTTCAGAGGCAGAAGGTTCACAAAAAGTGTGACATTAAATAAAGGTTAGTCTATGAAATAAACACAGTCGACTCGTACAACTCAATGAATGCACTCTCCTAGGGAAGACCCGGTTGGCTCGGCCTTCTCAGACTCAAAACAATCTTGTAGTAGACATGACACAAACACTTAATCTTTAGTTTATAGATCAGACAAGTATAACCTAGTATAGATTAACTAGGCCATAAGAAAGAGGTCGTTTTCGGAGACAACGCATTTCACTTATCACATCATCTCTGAATGATTTCGTGCAATCTATACTTTCGCCGACCACAAAAATTACTATGACACTATAGTTATATATCGTTTCTATACCTCGAGACCTGATGGTGCCATCTGTGACCGCCTATCGCTTGTCACTGTATGGAAAAACTGCATTTTTGTGACATGACACCGATGCTAGCTTAGCTACAGCCGAACCTTTGTTATTGTGTGAGCAGTAGGTCGACGACGAATGCCAGCTAGCGCTAATTTGTTGGCACGGACAACAAACTAAGCCTTTTAACACTGTCATGAAATGCTGCGTTTATTGTGCACAACTGGGTTTACCAACAAAGCCAGCCGTACTCCAAAAAGCGAAGGAAAATTCGCAAAATGACCACCCCATTGTGCTTTAGCTATCAGCAGGGCAGCTAACTCGTTAGCATTTCCTTACAACAGCCACCATTGGATTTAACCGATGCTGGACAATGTTAGCACGGCATCAGCTGGGGCTGCTCGTTAGCTACGGCTAGCCAAAGTTAGCAGTTTAGCAAAAAAAAAATCAAGCTGATGGAAAAATATCTGGATGAGTGACCTTTTGCTCTGAAGACATTTATAAATGCATGTGAAAGTGTCGATGTGAAGAGACAAAGGTTTCTGTATACTGACAGAAATACGGTTCGTTGGTTTAATGACCTATTGCAATCTGGTTTAGCAATAGCAACAGCGGCTACCAGTCGGTAGCGCAATGCCTGTACGCACTCACCAGGATGAGTAGCCTTGCTCCGCCATATCGCCAAAAACAGTGGGTTCCGCGACTGTGGCTAACACAGATTCAGGTCCCAGTGACAACCCGTCGGGACCCGGGAGATGTTTTCTTGCGTTTCTTTCACAATTCGACGTCTTAGCGGTTACTTTTTGGTGACAACATGGTGATACATCCCGGCAGCAGCTAGTAAGAACTAGCTGAATATCTTGCGGTTAAAACGAGAGTGATGGTTTGCTATCGTTAGGTGGACTAGACAAAGCACCCCGAGAAAAAAAAGACACAGCTGTTATTTTCGGTGGTTTCGCTAGTGTCCTGCTGTCACTCCAACCGAGAAGGCTCGGTCTCCAACGATGCTACACCCACAGTAAATCCATATTCAGCTCGCTGTATGCAGACTAAATTCGGATATTCCTCAAGTCTGCACCTCTAGCTGTTATGGAAGACGTTCAGCTTTGTTTTCTATGGCGAGTCCACGGGAGCGCGCAAAATCGCCCTACTGAAGAGGTTTACAAATAGGACGTGCACAGAAACGCTTTCATGCATCGAAAACGTTTGTAATGGTTTCCCCTCCCGGCAGCACTGCAGCCTATCATATACACAGCGATTGTGAATGGCAACGAGTTGTTGCAATTAATTGCTGAATTATGTGACATACAAAATACGGAAAAAACGGGCCGTGCATGAATATTTAACCAATTTACTTTAGTATTATGACAAAAAATAAAAATGTAAATTAAATTAAAAATAAAAAAACTTTTTTTCAGAGCAAATTAAATTGAATACGTGTGTATAATTATAAAAATATATATATATTTTTAAGATTTTTAAAAATATTATTTTGCATAATGCGACTCCTTTTATTTTTTTATTTTTTTTAAAAAAAAGGGACCAAAAGCCAATAAAAGAAATGTCGTGCGGTTATCAAGTTGTCAGAACAATATGTTGACTGGAAATGTGAATCACCCCATAGATGCCCTTTATCAAAATATAAATAAAAGAGTGTGCAACATAGCAATATTTACTGAAATAATCAAGTCAAATTTATATAAAAATATATTGGGCCTAGTTCTTTGTTTTTTTCCCTCAATGTTTATGTTTTAATTGATGATGATTACGTAAATAAATCCATTTGTTGTGTCGCCCCCTCTGGCTCCTCGATGTAATAACCATAGTAGGGCATTCACTGTCGTTCCCCTTTTAGTGGTAAAAACATAAACTCCATATGAAGATTGGAATTTTGCAGGTGAAATAAAGGTCAACGTGTATTGGGCTTGACCAAGTTACAAGATCTCTGCTCAAACACTGTGACGTTATCCATGGGCGGACTTATCCGTAGCTTAATTTATAGTTCTGTGGCCAACGCCATTTCCTGCAATTATATCTGTGCTTCTGTGTCGATGGCAACATGTAGTTACACTTCTAGGGAGGTAAATGTCCAGTTACCACATAGGGTTTGCAATTACAATGTAACTACAGCACAGACTTAACACAAAAGTATAAATCCACTGTGAGTAAGCAAACAATGGAAGCATATGTTTGGTTGATGCTTGCCTGCACCACTGGAGCACTGAAAGAAAAGTTAAGACTGGCTCAGCTTTAATTTCTAAATGTTTTATGTCAGTCATGCAGCGGTAAATGTCGGGTGCCATTGTGTAACTTCATATTGCTGCCTTCTATTGTCCTTTCCTAGTAGTGATACCACAGCCCACCCACTAATAGATTATTGATTCCCTCTGTGAATATGGAATGGAGATTTTATGGGAACAAAAACACTGCAATACCCAACTGGTCTAATGCCCAAGTGGCACCCAAAGACCACAAAATTATTATTATCAGTCCTGTTAAATGTATGGCTCTAGTGATGGCATTGTCTGTCGGTCTCTTACTTTGGTCCAGGCTTTATAATTGTACAGACTGCCACAAAGTCTTGTGTAAAGGATGAACACTGGGTTTTTTCTTTAACCCGTGGCTGTTATTTTTTTGTGATTTGCAGTTATTGTATAAATTTCTTTGTTTTTGTGCAGATTTTTGTGAATTTCTGGAATTTCGTTTCTGTACCTGATTTCTCCTGTAGCCAGGTTTTGCAACAGTTTATTTTTCTCATCACTCACAATTGCAGTGACACATCTAGAGACTGTTTGTCCTTTTAAAGAAGCCTTATCAGTACACAACACATCTAAAAGATCAATGTATCATTAAAGCCAGGGTTTGTTGCTTTGAGAATGACACAAATGCTTTGTAAGAGTTTCTCACAGTCAATACGCCAATCTGATAAAGATGCATTTTTGAGCAAAGGTGCACAAAAGAATGCAAATTTTACCTTTTATCCTCTGGATAGCATATATTAGTAAACTGAATGACAATCTGCCCTTTAGACTTTGAAGTCCTCAAGTGGATATTTTGGCCAGACGGTGGTAAGAGAGGAAAGGTCAGAGGGGGGTCACCAAAACCATTAAGGACTCAGTTCCCAGGAGGACCATCAAAGGCCACACAAAATGTACTGATGAGATGGGGTCTTAAAGGACAGATGTCCAAAATAGAACTGGCGTATTCTTTAGGTATCATGGGTCTGGTCAGGAAATTTGATGGTAATCTGCTCAGTAGATTTCTTGTGCTACGGTGGAAATGTTGGTTTGATGGGGATGAAAGAAGAATTAGGCAATGACTCAATATATTTGACATATCTCGTTGACATTATCTTTTTTTTTTAGATACACTGTCACGAGCAGTCGTGCTGAAAAGTCCTGGCATTAGGCAGGGTCATGGCAGGGGTCTGATATTCACTAGGAATTTTCCATAGCTATACTTTGGATGATCAAACTGTATTCAGATGAGTGCATGGAAACAAAACTACATTATATTATAATAATAAGCACATAAGCAAGGTGTTGACCTTATCTAACAAGACAAGACACATGAACGTGTAATTCACCAGATTTAATATAAGAGAATGATGGGTTGATGAAAGAAAAGAAAGGGGAATGGCTCATGACCCAGATCATAAAGCAATCTGTCAGACATGTTGTTGGTTCAGTAACAGAGTGAGCATCTACAGCTGCCAATAAAACTGGCACACTGACATTAATTTCATTGATGATTTTACTGCTGACAGAAGTGTTGCGACAACAATGCCAAGCACGCAGCGAAGAATATCTTTCCAGAACAGCCCTTTCCATTTTGACGATGGGAAGGGAGGAAGGTTAACCAGACTGAGAGATAGGGAAAGAAAAAGCAGCAGAAGTACTCATAAATTGTAACCATAAGTGCTACAGAGAGCTCACAGACCTGTCTGAATTTTCCTGGCATGCAGACAAAGAGGAAAATGAGCTGATTCCTGGAGCAATTTTGGATAAAACTACCTGTCTGACCTGCTGGGAAACAGCAGTGACCTCTTTGTCTTTGTGGGTCCTTGTTTCACGTTAATGTTTCTCATCTTCTAAACTTCTTGGGCATTAAAACCCTAACAAATACACACTTACTCTTCTCATACAAATTGCTGGAAACATTCACTGACACTCTGAAGGTCATACACAGTGTTCCCCTCATTTGAATACATTCACGCATGCAGATGTACATATTGTCTACCGAAAGCTTGAAATTTCCTTGTCTTTGACTTTATCACTAAGAATTTCCATTGGGATTTGATTTTTGTTCATTTCTAAGTGAGCAACTTTCATGTTTGACTAGATTTTTTTTCTATATTTTCATTTGTCTACCATTCAGTTTGACTTAAACAGTATTTATTTGAAGTAAACCAAATCTGTGTGTGGCTTGTTCATTTTTAGTAGTGTGTCTTGGAAAGCTAAGTTGTTGTTATCAGAATTTTTTCCTATGTGATGAGGAAGTTGAGGATTGTGGTTATGCCAATGTCGACACTTAAAAAAATAAATTTTGAATATTAGGTATAAACATACGATGTGAAGTGGCTGAATCCTAACACCTTACAACAACATAGGCTGAAAGAAGCTGCCGAGAACGCTTGAGAGAGTATGACCTTCTGCTCATGTGTGTATAGTTTATGCATGACTGCAGACAGCTTTTAAACAAAGCACTGCAGATGATAATTTTGTTTGAGCTTCATGCAGATCAGTATAATTACTTCTGAACCTCTAAACTATGCCTTAAAAGTCTCCTATTTAGTTCTTGCATATTTGTAACACCCACATTCAAGCTGTCAAAATACATAGTTTTGACTGTACATATATTCATCAGAGGAAAATAAGATGCTTGAAAAAAGAAGAAGGGAGGTTCTTCCTTACAAATACCATGAGGGGTCATAAATGGGGCAGTGGGATTCCCTCTTGCCAATGAGTGCTGGGATTACCAAAGTCCATAAAGAGCTTCTTTTCTTACAGATTATGTACAATCTGTTCTCAGCACATAGACACATAGTCACAGAATCAGCATAAAAAAAACCAGCTGAAATTCTAGGGCATAATCGACCAGCCTACATTCAACTGCCTCGTGAAATAAAACACGAGATTACCTCAGTCTTTCGTGAGTTTAGCCTTTCATTTCTTAGAAACCACTTGCTGGTTTAGTTTGAGAGGATTTTTTTTTTTTTAGACACCAGCTGGAGTGGTTTCGCTTTCAGATCGGGAATGACAGAGGCAAGAAGGAACTATGAGCTAACCTTGTAACACACAGCCTTTCAGCGAATTAATGTTAAGTGATATTAAATAACCTTTGCAACCCCAAGCACAATAGTTACAGTAACTTTAGATATGTCAGAACTCTTAAATTATGTATTTTGGCGCCCGTAACCATGGCGTGCTTATTTACTGAGACAGACGTCAAACAGATCTTGCTTTGTGTAGTGCTTGTGATAAAAATCTCTGTGTTCCTTGAAATTAGGAGCTGTAGTCAAAAGCTTCCTGGAACAAAAGGGTTGCTATTAGTGACAAAATACCAAGAAAGTTCCAATAATTATAACAATTTCTAAGAATTACCTGGAAAGTTATTGTTAAATAATGGGCAGGTCCAGGTGCGGGGGCAATGAGAACTGAGATCTGATTGGTCCCTGAAGTGCCCCGTCCTGTCGTTACTTATTTCAGCATTTTATTGGTCGGACCCACGGTGCTGCATTGATGTCATGTGGGAATTGCAGGTTACTGATGTGAAGATCCCGTGTTTACAACTTCAAAGAACTTTATTTGTAAATGGTGAAACTGGTAATTACCTTTGGGACTTAAACGTAGCACGAGATTGCACCGGCTCACGAGAGGAGCAGCTGCGCTCAACCCAAAGCTTCATGGTAATTTACCTTTCTGCGGTTTAGCTGGTGCTGTCACTGAACACGCAGTAGGATTGCTGAGCATTAGGTTTAACACTGTTGTTGCATAAACAGTTAAACTTTTAGACACTATGGGCGTGTACCAACAAGAATTGGGACTTAACAGGTACCACAAGGTTTGACTGTTTGACTGTGGGGTTCTCAGTTTAATTAATGTGGTTCACATTTTACATCACACCGTAGATTGCCATGGTAACTTTTCCTGCAGGTCTAATCTGCTCGGGATCAGGTTATGCTCAAGATGGGAGGAATGTACAATGTCAACCCCCACTAACTGATTAATTCCCCGTATATTAGTGTCACTATTCCTAGAGGGTCCCAGGAACTGGTTGTGTGAGGATGTGGTACAGGCTAGTTTTTGTCTTTGCTTTCTCCTGTTGGTTGCACTTTCAAAACAGTTGTATTGTTTTATAATCCTTAATATGGAGATGTGGGGGGTTTTTTTTGCTTGTTTTTTTTTTTTTTTTTAGTTTTTTTTGGAAATAATTTTCATACTCTCTGATTATTTAACACCTCCAGGTCTGCAGCTGAAAGAACAAGGTCGTGAGTTTAGCACATTAAACAGCATAGACTGCTAACTTAATTAAAAACAGAATTTGGAGTCCCAGTCTCAGCTGTGTTACTTAGAGGTCTGTCAGCTTACAGTGAAGTCTCACTGACCACAGTGCTTAAAGTGCACACATTAATACAGTGCCTTTTAATAATACAGTGCCAGTGTACATCACTTATCGTAGAATACACACTCACACCCGCTGCTTCTTGTCTGCAGTAGCTGTGCTGTTTTTTAACCTATATGCTTTTTATGCTTTTTGTATTCTTCTAAAATTATACTTTGAGCTGCTACTTTGAAATAAATATCATTCTGCTGCTAATAAACCTCTTTTATATTAACATGCTCACATCTAGATTGAAAAACCTCAGGCTGACTTATCAAGTTCATACTGTTTGCCTGATTACCGATGTTAGAGTATAAATGAAGCCATTTAAGGTAAAAACATCCTGGCTATGTAGAACTCCCGGCTGCCTCGGAGCAGCTCCAGTCACTTTTCACCATGCAAGAAATCTTCTAGATTCATAACAAGAGATAGCTAAATAGCTGTATTTCATGAGACATCAAACAATGAGTGAGCAAATATCATGAAAATGCACTCTTCTTATTTTTTGTTAATTACAAGGGTCAAACAAAGGGATTATTATCAGCATGAACATCTGGTCAAAATGCAAAGAACACATCCATCAATGACTACTCCAGTATTATGGGTTTATTATAGGTAGTTTAAACAAAGGGAACATACGCACAACACGCTGAGCTCTGACAGAGACACAATAACTCAGCCGCCGCCCCATGTGGTGGTGAAGGGAGTGCCTTTTTTGAATTATGTGTGCCGGATGAGCTCAATTAAGAAATAAAGAAACACAAGAGCGAAGCTATAAGAAAAATAAGGACAGGAAGTGAGGTAAAGGTGGGGAGGCATGGATAGGAAAAGGCTAAATAGAGAAGTTTATTACACTCCCATTTTTTAGAGAGAAAAATGTTTAAAGAAACCGTAATTGGAAGTATCTTCAGGGAGGGCTGACAGCCTATAGGCCTGATAGAAATTTGATAAACTGTTCCTGCAAATGATTTGCTAGTATTTGCCCATGTTGCCAGTGTCGCTGACCAAAGAGATCAGAGCCAGGATAAGACACTAAGGCAGGGGTGGGCAATCTCAGTTCACGAGGGCCGGTGTCCCTGCAGGTTTTAGATGTGTCCTCGAACCATCACAGCTGATTTAAATGGCTAAATTAGCTCCTCAACATGTCCTGAAGTTCTCCAGAGGCCTGGTAATGAACTAATCATGTGATTCAGGTGTGTTGACCTGAAGTGAGATCTAAAACCTGCAGGGACACCTGCCCTCGTGGACTGAGATTGCCCACCCCTGCACTAAGGCAAGTGACTCACACTTCCTTTAGGACTGGATCCAGAATGTTAAAGTTGCCCATTTGTGTACGGGGAGTTTCTTATTCTGCTCTTGGGTTAACTGGAAGATTTTTACTGCTAGGAATGGAGAGATTTGGTGGTGATTTCCAAGTGTTGAAACTTAAATGACTAGCAGATTTATTACTCTATAGCACTTTCCAATCCTAGAGTACACTGAATATGTGGCTAAGCTAACCCCTAAAGTGGATCACAGCACTAAAGAAGCCTAATACACTTCTCCTCTAACCCATAATGATGGTAAAGATGACACAAGAGACAAATCCTTGTCAAATCTTATCAGCCCAAACAGATGAACCAGTGGCCCACCACACCTATCAAATGGGTCCTCCAAAGTTCAATCCACTGAACCTGGCAATGATGAATCACCTCCACCCATCCATTTTCTGCCACTTCTCTGGGGTTAAGTTGCGGGGGCAGCAGTCAGCAGAGAAGCCCAGATCTCCCTCAGCCCAGACACCTTCTCCAACTCCTATTGAGCTGAGACATTCCCAAGCCATCCGAGAAATATATCTTCTCCAGCGAGTCCTGGGTCTGCACCGCAGCGTTCTCCTGGTAGGACATACCCAGAATAGATATTATATCCATAAAAACTATGAACAGAATCAGTGATAAAGGGCAACCCTGGCGGATTCCAATACCCACCGAAAACAAGTCTGACCTATTGCCGGCAAGATGAACCAAACTCTTGTTACGTTTATACAAGGATAGAATGACCCATAATACCTTCTGAAAGTCCACAAAGCACTTGTAAACCCCTTAGCCAAACTCCCACACACCCTCAAGTAACCCCGGGAGGATAGAGAGCTGGTCCACTGTTCCACAGCTATGACGAAAACTGCATTGTTCCTCATGAATCCGAGGTAGCTGGAGCACATCCTGGGTCCCACCTTCTTAAAGATAGGAACCACCACCCCAGCCTGCCAATCCAGAGACGCTGCTGCAGACCTCCGTGCAATGTTGGAGAGATGTGTCAGCCAGGACAGCTCTAAAACACCCAGGAACTTAGAGCAAATCTTATCCCCAGGGGCCCTGCCAGTGTGCAGTTGTTTAACCATGTCAGTGATCAGTGGTTTAACAAAAAAGGTTTTAGCTGCTCTTTAAAATAATCCAGTGGGATTTACTCTAGGTCCTTGGTGCCACAGGTTGAAAGGCTCTGTCGTCCCAGAGTCTGTAATCTCATACGTGGAGCAACCAAAAATTTCTGAGCATCACAAAGAGTGAGCAGCAGTCTGTTTAACCTCCTAAGACCCAAAATCTTTTATGGCATGGATTTTTAAACTTCTCTTTGCTATTTGGGCTGATTGGGACCTGATGAATGTAAAGACAAAGTTTTACCTGACTTTTGTTTCTGAGAAAAATCAGAATCGGCTTTCTGAGAAAAATCAGTATTATCAATCAAAAAAGATTGATTGATAATACTTTATTCATCCCGAGGGAAATTGGGTTAAGGCTGCCAGCTGTGCCAGTGCCATCTATGAGGACATTAGTTTTAAATTTTGTGGATATCAGGCCCTTGTAGATCAAAACTTTGTGTTTTGGTCTAGACAACCCAAACTGATGTCCACGTATGTGGACGCCAGGTTCTTGGAGGTTAATAAGAAGATAAATAGTTTTGTCTGTTTATACTCCTTATGCGATTACAAGAATTTAAAAATCAATTCTAAAATAAATTGTGAGCCAATAAAGAGTATATAATAGGGTCGAGGTGAGCCGAGTTACTAGAACTTATTGTTAATAGTTTGGAAGGGCATTTTGTGTATTATGCAGGTGAGAGACAGATGATTCATCTAAGCCAGAAAACAGGGCTTTGCAATTTAATTGTGATCACAAAACAATGATTTTTTTCCCAGTCCAGTCAAAGAGACCAATTGCAATTGTTGCAATTTCAAAATGTTCATTAAATGAAAGACAGAGATGTGAAATGGTTTTTATATGTGAGGAATCTGATAATGCATAAAGATTATGAACATTGCACAGTTGAACAAAAGGAAGTGAGCGTTTTACTGCTGTTAAGGATATAGTTCATGTGGAGATACAATCATGGCCTCAGGCTTAGGGATGGGTATCGAAAACTGGTTCTTGTTGAGAACCGGTTCCCACTGTTTTAATTCCTTGGAATTGTTTGCCATTTTTGCAAACGATTCCCTTATCGATTCCAGTCGCCCCGAATGACGTCACCACGTTGCGGAGCGTCATTCACCTGGCAGGAAACACGGTGGCTCAAACGCTCAAAAGTTTGATTATACTTTACGAGAACGGATGACAACAGGGCAACTTGCAATACTTGAAAAGTAGATATTTAATTTAAGGAAACACTACAAATATGCAAAAGCATTTGCTCACAAAACACGCGATAACCTTAAATGAATGTCGTGTTTTTAATTCCACTCTGGACTGGTGAATCTCAACCCAGCAGCAGCGGTAACGTCCTCTCCCGTTAATGCGGCAGGTGAATAATCAACTAACAGTGCATATTATGTTAGCGCGATCTGCCTTATTACCAAACCTGCCATTACTGTGCATTTAGGTGACCATGATGAGAGAGACAGACAGAGTCTGGCTCAGATGCTGGCAGTTCTCGCTGCAGTCTACCGTTAGCGTCTCCTTTCAGGCCAGGATAGACGAATGTCACCGAGCAGTGACTAAGTTTGTGGTCAAAGGCTTGAACCCATTTGCCACAGCAGATGCCCCGATTTTCGGTAAGTGAATGTGTTTAATTGTAGGCAGGGACATTACAGGATATTCTTGTGTAATTGCTACAGAAGAATATTTATTTTATAATTTTACATTTACAATTTTTTTTCCTGGGGACCCTGTGACACCCCATTGAAGAGCCGTAGGCTGTGGATCTCTTAAGATCTCACTGTTGGGATTGTAAGGCTATGTTACTCCTAAATTTCTATCTTGTTCAAAGAGAAGATATAAAACGTATAAAAAAATAAATAAAAATAAAAGTTCTAAGCTAATCGACCTTAGTGTTCTCCTTTTTTAAAAAGAATCGATAAGAGAATCGATAAAGAATCGAATTGTTAAACAGAATCGAAAATGGAATCGGAATCGTGAAAATCTTATCAATACCCATCCCTACTCAGGCTTGTTAAAATTTAAAGGTAATTGTTGGAGAACCAGTCACTAATCTAGGATAAACAATCAACTAGGGTTCACAACAGTCTGCAGACAAGATTGCTTTGATTGGATCAACAGATAAGAGACAGTTTATGCAGCAGTGGCACATTTTTTACGTGAGTATATATACAAATATTTGTGTTAAAAACTTTCCCCAGTAAAAGTTAAAAAACTGATTTAACTTCTTTACTCACCTAAACGTGACAAAGTGCAGGCTCTGAAATGCACTCCAAGTAAGAAAGTAGCTCTTTGAAGCTCTTTGAAGATAGCTACCCACTATTTTTGCATAAAGCTAAATAAACCTTGTGTTATATTACTATAATAATGAAATAATATTAACACTTGAAAATTGAAAGAACTTGAAAAACCTTTTTTTTAGTTTGCCTCCATGCTTACAAAGAAAAGTGAGAACAGTTGGGGCTTAAAGTGGGATTTGGCAGATCGAAAAGAATCACAACATAATAATTTATACTGAGAGCTCATGTGAACTGTGCTGCTGCTGCTGATTTGAGGTTTATTGCTCTTTGTGGATTTACCTGATTTCCATTCCCTACATTGACAGTATGCCGTTTATACTAACTTTATAATAGACCATATAACGTTGGTATAAAGGTTGAATTCAGCAAATGAATCCAAGCATCATCAGCTTAAATAAAAATTAATCTTTACACTTGATGTAACCTAACTCAGACTCAGGCTTCATGCAACCTTTAAGCAATATAAAATTTGCTTTTGCAGGATGTTTCACAAAGTGAAAAAAACAAACAAACCCATAACTTCATATCATTTAAAAAGCCAATAACTGATTTAAATAATTATGACATTACATGGACGCTTTACATTTTCAGTTTATCAAGCATACCTTTAAAGATAACCTCTCTTCTTCCTCTCCTGGCCCATCTTTTTTTAAATCTTTCTCCATTTTTGAGTGAAGTTATGTCTCATTCTGGGAAATTAAGGAGCAGCTGCTGCACCTTTAGCTAGCAGACTGACAAACTGCACACACTTTGTGTTTACTGATTTTTGTTGAGCTGATCACCCAACATTGCTCCTTTTATGCTCACTTCTCATTTGTAGCACTAGCTAGATACCAAAGTACTGCACTACAGCTTATGGACATTTGCACCAAAAGCGCTTCCTGATTGTTCTGACCCAATTATAGATCCCTGATTATAGAACTATAAATGCTATGAAAGTATGTGTTGTTGATAAGCCTCTGTCATGGATACACCAATAGTACTGCATTATTGTTCCCTCCATTTAGGCTCAAATTAGTTTGATGTTTCAAAGCGTGCGGCAATCTGAAATAAAAGCTTCACTCAAATGTGTTAAACCTAAAGTAACAAGCCTATTTTGAAAGTGTGAGGAGTAGAAAGTAAAGATAGTTGTGCAAAAAGGAAGGAAGTGAAAGTAACAAGTTGTCAGAAAAATACATACTCAAGTAAAGTACCGTAACAAAGTATTTATACTTTGTCTCTTCACACCTTTCTGGAGTTGTGAGGGGGGAGCTTGCTGGCCTTGCAAGGGGAGTGGCATAATGGTAACTGCCATCTTGAACCTCTAAGGCTTCTGTTGTGGGTCCTGGTTGGATTTGATAGTTTTTTTTAACTGCACACTGGTACTTTGTCAAGTTTATAAAACCTTTCAACACTCCCATGCAGCACTGGACGGTTATGTGACGGGAGATCTGTGATGGGGCCTTGGAGTATCCATCATGGGTTTTGACTGTGACAGAGACGCATAAGACTTAAGATAATGCATCTGACTGGAGCAATAGGAGTAATAAGGTGGGTATAGTCAAAGTCTATGAGAAGCAGTAGAAAGGCCTTAATAGATGACAATGTGATGCTTTGAAGATGCTTTTACTTTCTATGAAGAGACAATACAAGATATGTGAGGTCTGAAAGTGCTAGTTAGTGCCTGCAGTTAAAGCATTCATGGTGAAAACCTTATCTAGGTGTAGGACAGGAGCAATCAGGAATCTTAAAGAACCTTGAATGGTTTCAACTTCTTGGTAAATAGAAAAGAGTGACAACTTTCAGCTTTCCAATTTAGGTGGACATACTACAAGAACAGTACATGTTTCAAGGGTTCTTTTGCTATTATGCAGAAACATTTCACAACTTTGAGAAGTATGCTGTCACAGTCACTTTATGTATCAAAATACAATATCTGCACTATAAAGCTAGCAACATTGTTAGATCTCTGATTTACCTCTCACAGGACTTGTAGGTGTTCTCTGAAGCAGCCTGGTGAGTCCTAGTACTTTTTATCTTTTCATACATCAGTGAACCCGGGACATTTGCTAATGTGTTGTTCAGAGAAGTTGCTCTTTTTTTGTACACATTGCAAAAGGCTCTGAAGGCTGCACTAAAACACAAAGTTTATTTGCTCTATGTAGAATTGTTTTAGGGGGAAGTATGGAGTTATGAGATGATGATGATGATGATGAGATAGCCTTTATTTGTCAGTTGCAGGTCTTTTGCCCACAACCGAGATGACAGACCTTGCTGACCGTACATACAATACACAAACATCACATTGGGGAGACAGGTCAGGCTAGGTAGCGAGGAAAAAAACATCGAAATATGTAACACAAAAGGATAATACAGGAATGCACAGATATCAACACACCATAGCACAATAAACACAGACAAGCAACATGGGAAAGTGTTCCAGTGTGTACATCTGATCTGGGACCGCTGCAATCTTCGACTGCCCCTCCAACTGACCCGATGTCCATATCAGAGGGGAGGTAAGCGTTGGAGGTGGCATTGGATCCGGGGTAGGGAGGGTGATGCGTCAGTGAGTACTTATCAGTATCAGTATATGTATGTGTGTGCGTGTCCATAGTTCAGCTGAGACAGTGTCCTTCGCCCTGCCAGGCTAAGTAAACAGTCTTCCAGCCAACCCAGGTGGCCTTGCATGGAATGGGAAGGAACAGACTAAACAGTCGTTATCAGGGTGTTTTGTTCAGCTCCGGCCTTGAGCCCACAGATGGCGCCAAAGGGGTAGCCGGATTATGATGGTAATTTTTCTTTTGCAACAACTCACGAGAATTTCAAAGCTGTTCTTTAACACTCCGACACTGGTCTCTCAATCTCCCGTTGGAGAACCGCAAGCTTCCCTATGATGGTATCAAACTTACTGGTGTTGTCATTCTTTTGCTCAGAGAGCCGATTCTGAAACCTCACGACTGCAGTTAGCTGCTCCACGATGTAATCCAACTTTCGCTCAAAGGTGATATTCTGAGCAGGCCTCTCCTTGATGTAACCCAATATACGCTCAGAGGTGTTATTCTGAGTATTCATGGCAGCTGTAAGCATCTCCAAGATCTTAACCATGCTGCTTTCAATGAGCCCGTTCTGAGAAGTTCCGCCTTGTCCCATCGTTTCAATCCCAGCGGGCAGCCTTGGGGGGATTTGAACAGCCGGTTCCGCTTTCTTAATTCTCCGATAAGCCAGGGCCAAGCCAGCTCTGATCAGCAAGAACCCTGTTACCATGGTTCCGAATAGGTATATATCTTCAGCGTCCTCGATCGACAGTCCCGCCAGGCACACGACCCTCCATTTCTGCCACCCGTCCATCGTGTATCCAGCAGGGAAAGTCCCTTCAGGGCACTCGGGCTCTCCTGAGCCCAGACTTCACGTTGAGAAAAGGGTGTCAATAGCATTCAGAGACCAGTTGATCAAATCCATAATTCTCTTTAGGTTTTAGAAACAGACTGTGAGCGAGTGTTCCAGGGAAAGTAATACAAAAAAACCAAAAAAAAAAAAACAAGACTAGACAAGAACATACGAACTAAGCAGGGAAGATAAGGGAGAAGAGAGGAGAAAAGTGCGTCCGCCTCCTCTGAGAGCCAAAAGGACACGTAGTAACGTAGTAACAAAGATGGTATAAATCTCTTTTCTTGATTGATACAGTTTCCAACGTCGTTTCCAATGACGTCGTTACCTATAGAGATGCTGTTTAAAGTGACTAGTGCATTCTGCAGGCAGCTTTTCAACGAGAAGAACAACAGCCATAGCGTAGTTCTGGATGTCCTTGATCACCCTTAGTGCCAAGAAGAAGAGGTTGTACACAACAACGAAAAGTTATTAAGAGCATTGCCTTCACCTACTCTGATAAAGAATGGAGAGATAAAAGGAGATAAAGAATATCTGCCTTTAACAGTTTGAATTATGGGTATAAGCAATAGAAAAGGCAAGGGCTAGTCACTTAGCTTTATATTTAAAGTGCTGTCTCATTAGGGTCAAGTAAGTTACTTAGTGCCATCTGCAATATCCCGCACTGCATTTCATCTTTAGTAAAGTGTGGTGAATGAAGGGCGCTCAAGCTGGTATGCACGTGCTCTACTGCACGTGGTCGTAGTACTGGCTGCCTTTGCAAGGCATGAGATGTAGATGATTATGGCCTTAAAGTAGAACACTGCCTCTGCCCAGAGGAAATGGAAATAAGAGGCTGAGTGGAGCCTGCAACTAGAGAATTTGAAAGCTGATCACAACAACTCAGTAGGGGACCCTGTAATAGTGATGCAAGAAAACTAGAAGGTATCTCATCATCTTGTGCAGCAAGGATTGGTATAGTAAACTAGCTGAAGCATTGAGAACTGACAAATCATTGTAACTGGGACATGGCAGAGGAAACAGATGTAGGGTGATGGCTAACCTGCGGCGGACAAGAACTTGACCGAAAGGTTGGTGCTTTAATTACCGGGTACTGATCAGGTTGCCTTTGTATTTGGGAAACTGCTGGTTATTTACATACAGAGGGTTTGATATCTCCAGATCCAGATTTGGATATCTGAAGAACCATTGAGAATGGGGAGTGCATGAGTTAATCATAAACCAGCTTCCTTCATTGTCGCTTAAAGTTCCTTCATAAATATAATAATTAGCAAGCAGAAGATCAGGGTCTGGGTCTTGTTGGCTTTGCTAGTCTTGTTTATTATCCTGCAGCCATTGTGTGTCTGTGTCAACATGCTGACATACTGTTTGGCTTCCTGTTTCACATCCAGCACCTTTAGCTCCAGGATACCAAACGTTATCATCTTGCAGGTAAGCAAAGTGTTGACTTTCGTGACCGGAACATCTGAGGGTTTCAGTTGTTCTCTGTGAATGACAGTAACATGACTCCAGCTCAAAGTACCATTTTAATTAGGGGGTTCAAATGAAAGGACTGCTGTAAAGAATACAGATGTCAATGATTCTCCAGTGTTTAAGGTTCATTTTGTTTTTAGAAGGTTAGACATTAACTTGAAGAAAAAGGTATTCAGTAAACTCAAGAGAAGACCAAAATAAGCTCCCCTTCGCCGCTGCACCATGTGAGAGCGTAAGGAAGTGCAGTCGTCTTATGTGTACCAGGTGAGTCAATTAAGGAACGTAGAAAAAACAGGAGCCAATCAGGGATGGGAAAACAAAGACAGGAAGTGAGGTAAGGGGCCTGAGCCATGGACAAGCAAGGAAAGGGGTAAATAAAATATCTTTACTATAGTGATGAAGTTTAACAGCTCTGTTTTTACTCGCTACGAGGGATATCGCCAAGGATGAATAACCTTTGCAACATAAATCCACATTACACTGAATTTAGGCTTATTCAAGGTCCTTACGTGAGACTTGCCTCTACACCAGTGGTTCTTAACCTTGTTGGAGGTACTGAACCCCACCAGTTTCATATGCGCACTCACTGAACCCCTCTTTAGAGAAAAATAAAATATAATTTTTTTTACTGGTGCACAAAATGAGCCATGCATGTCACGGCGGAGGCTCTGCCGAACCCCTGAGACTGACTCACCGAACCCCTAGGGTTCGATCGAACCCAGGTTAAGAACCACTGCTCTACACTAATGTAGTTGAACATTTTTATTGCACTTCAGCCAACATTTAAAAGATTTATGGCACAAAACTTACATTTTGACAGACAAAGTAACACAGCTGACTTGACGCATTAGGAGAAAAAGAGAAACTGTTACTTAAGATAAAGAGGAAAAAGGCATTTTATTTTCTCTCTGTTTCTATAAATAAGAAACTCATCTCTCAGAATCAGCATCTGATAACCTCATCTCCCTGAAACATAAAACACTCTATTTAATAATAATGCATATTACACTGCAGATTTACCCCCGTGAATGTAATCAGACAGTGAAGTCTAGTTAGAGTGTAGGGATTTATTCATGAATACTGTATCTAAAACAATATCATAGTTTTTAGATCAGTTACGTTAATTTATTATAAAAGTATCATGCACAGCACACCCTTTTATGCAGTTACTTTGCAAATTACTTTTTCCCAAGTCACAACAACAAAAAACATTTTCTTTAAAATAATAACATCTTTAAGGTCAACTTAAAAGAAAGGCAGACGTGAAAAGTAAAGGTGAGGTCAGAGGTCAAATATGACATGATATTTGGATCCAAACTATGATGGTATATAAAAAATCCCCATTCACCCATATCATTTGTTAAAAGTTGCCAGAACAAACAAACAAACAAAGACAGCAGAGTTTGAAGGATAGTTTTAAAGAAATGTGACCTTATTTGACCTGGAAGAAGAGGTCAGAGGTCCAAAGTAATCTTTTATTTAAAATTGCCATATATCATGCCCTGTATTCCTATATGTTGTCAATACAAACAGTGGCAGTTTTAAATAGATCTATATTAGCATTACTATGACATTCAGATCAATTTATTAACCTTGAATGAGAGGTCAAAGGTCAATGTGACAGTTGGTTTGAAATCTTTATACCGTGCTCTGTATATGTTGACAGTGTGTACCACATCTATAATAATATAATAATCATAGTTAAGCTAGGTTATAAGGCTTTTTGTCAATTTTTGACCAATACATTTTTATGTTAACTTTGAAGACCTTGGTGGATGTTGGTGGATGTAAGCCCAATTTTAACCCCACGCTACACCCCTACAAAGTTTTATCAGAATTAATTTAAAACATTTTGAACTATCATGTTTTAGACAGAATAACACTGCAATCTTCTTTGTGGAGGCAATACTACTACTAATAATAATAATAAGGAATGTTTAAAAAAAATCAAACACTATGATAATGGGTTAAACCCTGGTACTGTAACCCTGGTACTGGAGTGTTTTGACTTCAGGACCCAGATGCAGATGCAGAGAGAGAGGCGTTGTCAGCTAAATAAAGCTAGACAAAACATGAAACTAAGAAAACAAAGAGGACTGTGAACACTGTGTAACTAAAAGACTATGAAACTCAGTGAAAAAACTATGAGGAAACCATGAACACTGAGTAACTATGAAACACAGTGAAGACAAAAAACGTATGACTGAGCGATAACAGACAATGCGATGCTGAACACAGGAAGACTGAGGACTTAAATACACACATGAGGTGATCAGGGGAAGTGGAGACACATGGGGACACAGCTGACTAGAATCAAACATAATGGCAACACAGGGGAGAGGAAAAAGTAACCACATGAACCCAGAACACACGATTTACTTCAAAATAAAACAAGAAAGTAGACATGGCAACACTAAGCTCACAGACCTAAACACATGATAAATTAGACAAGAATCCAAACATTGAAACCAAGGAAACAATAAATAATGGCTGCCTTTAACCTAAACTAAATAGGAATAACACATGATCACAAAGCTAACATGAGAAGAATACAAAAATAAACTCAGAGCGCTGGGTCAGAGGCCCAGGCTGTGACAGGTACATTGTCAGTTACGTGGCTGTAACACAGTTGGCAGGTTATTCATTTTAGACCCATGTGCTTACATCAAATAATGCTCTTAATGCTCTTAATTAACTGATGTTTAAATAAACTTTCTCTACGATTTTGTAAAAATAATATCTAGAGCAAAGACACATGAACATGTTGATCATACAATTGAAAAGCAAACGTCTCTATGTGCGGACAGTAATAGAGAGAAATATTGAAGATACTGTATTTTAAAGTCCATCCAATGGAGGAACTGAAACCATTTAGTGTTGATTATATCTCTTTGGAGCAAACTGTTGATTTATATAGCACCAAATCACAACAACAGTCACCTCAAGGCACTTTATATTTATGGTAGATCGTACAATAATAGATTCAGAGAAAACCCAACAATCATATGACCCCCTATGAGCAAGCACTTTGGCGACAGTGGGAAGGAAAAACTCCCTTTTAACAGGAAGAAACCTCCGGCAGAACCAGGCTCAGGAAGGGGCGGCCATCTGCTGCAACTGGTTGGGGTGAGATTACACCTTAAAAAGGATTACACAGTTTGACAGGCATAACATTTTTTGAACCATCAAGGTGATTCCCAAAGAGATATTAGCTAAAAACTTAGAAATGGTCTCAGTCAGTTGCGTTCCCTCAGGGCAGGCAAGCCATGCAGTGCTTGTGAAATCTATTTGTTTTCTGACAGGAGATTAGCGTGCAAGACAAGCTGTCACTACTCTGAGATCAGTTATGAGCCGTGCCGCACTGCTGGCACGGTCTCTGCGCACAGAAAATCTGCGTTGCTCACAAAAAATCTAACCTGAATTGAAATTAAAATTAATACTTTAACAATTCTGTTTTGCAGTGTTAGTCAGTGAGTGATTGGCTGGACTATGGGATTAGAACGATGCCACTTTATCCCATAGTCCAGCCAATAATGCGATTCACATTCGTATATACGCAGCTAATCAACGTCGTTGACAGGCTATGACAGCGTCCTTATGTGCCGACACCGGTGTTTTAGCGAGCAAAGCGGCGTGGCTGATGTGGAGTGAAGCCACGTTAATGACAACGTGTACAACCATTGGATGTGAGCATGTGAGCAGGACAGACGAAACAATTGACGGGAAAAGTGTTGACTTTATACCAGTTTTTAAATTGTGTTGATAGACCACGTAAAACCAGAGTTGTGATAAAAATATATGCAATGTTTGGTTTTCTTCCTGAATACTATCGTTGTTTACATTTATTGCAGGAATAAACGGTAAAAATGGCGTTTTATAAGAAAAAAGGCTCGAAAGCCTGTGAGCAAAAACAAACTCCACCCCCCTCTCCCTTTCCTATTCGTCCAAAAAAGTACCATGTCGACCAATCAAAAAATGATATGGCAACGTGGCATATAGTTGTTAAGAAACGGGAGGAAGTTTTAGGAGTGACGGCGGTGTTTTGAGATGTGAGAGATTTGAGACGTTTAGCGCAAATCTCGTGTAGTTAGTGTGTAGTGTAGTCAACAGTTTTGTTGTGTGTGTCAGAACAATGAGGCGACTGCTGAATGTTACAGGAGTGATACATCTCCTGTTGTCAGGCCTGCAGGTATCAGGCTGTTGTTCTCCTTTATCTCATAGTGGACAGAAATTATTTTTTGGAGTGACACAAACAATTTGTGTGGCATCAAATTTGATGCAGAACAGCTGATTGTTCTGTAAATAGTTTGAAATGTTTATTTAAAAATGCCTTGGCTGCAAACTTGTTGTTTGCCAAATTGAGTTACTTTTTTTGAAGAAGTAACTATATAATTAATTGCCCAGCTTTAGTCATTATATACTATATTTTGCAGACAGAGAGCTACAGGACTCTCTCCCAGACCACAGACTCATAATACAAGTCAGAGCTTTTTTTTTAAAAAAAAAAAAAAAGAAAGTTGTGTTTTCAAAATTGGAGTTCAAGTTATTTTTACTTCCAATAGTGTTAACACACTACACAGGTCAATGAATAGATTATTCTTTTTACATTTTCATTGTAAATTGGCTAAATCAGTTAATTAAAAGTAGTCTAACATAAATGTAAATGCTGCAATTTGGTTATTTTAATAAACATGTAACTTGGATGGATTCGATGCTGGCGTGACCACAGTGCACACGTCTGCTGTCGCTCACAGTGGTCCAAGGGATCGCTCAGGGAGTTTGTGTGTTCGCTCAGACACATGAAAAATTAGAGGGAACATTGGTTATGAGCTGCACTGTGGGAACACTAAGCACAGCTCCTAACCACCTCAGCCAACAAGTGTTGTTTAGCACATTAGTAATGAAAGCTTCTGGTCCTGCATGCAGTAACATCCAAGAATAAATCACAAAAATATGAAAACCATTAAATGTTTTTTGAAACAAACATATTTCTTGAACAAAGAAAAGCTCATTAAAGGATGTGCGTCTTAGCTCAAAGATACAGAGCCAAAAGTAACAGATGAATAAGTGATAAAATATCTAAAAAAAAAAAAAAATCTTACTGAAAAAAGTGCTACTCCAAGACATAATCCTGTTATCTTTGAAGTTTCTTAGCCTTTAAAAAACATTTTAAAAAGCTGCCAAGTAGTAATGAAATTTTTTATTTGAAAATAAAGACAACATGTAGAACTGTGTGAGCAAACTGGAACAACACTGCTAGTCTTTTCCCTGACAAATGAGGCATTAAATTAATACAATGCCTTTAACTCATGTTTTCAAATAATCAAATCACAGTTAAGCTTCACTGATATTCAAAGTATGTTGATTAAGTCACAATATCAACTCCAGCTCTGCAGCTTAATTTTTGTCCACACGGTGACAGGTGGACATAAACATATGGATCTATGAGCTGATTATGCAGTCTAACATTTAATTGTGGGATCACAATTGACTAATGTCAGTGGTTACATGGCCTGAACTGATATCCCTGCGTTGGTGTTGTCTGAGCAGTCAGTTAGCATTAGCCAAGAAGTTAGCAGACGAACGCGACCTAAATTTAGCTAATGGCAAATCTAACTGGATAATATATTTATTATATTGTATAAATTACCGTAATAAAGAAAAAACACAAAAAAGTGCTTACCATTTGTTCTAAAAGACAGGTTAATTTATAAAAAAGTCATTTTTCTTTCTCCGCCCCCCTCCACACATTATAAAGCTATGACATCACAACAGTGTGATTGGGTAGCTGCAATTTTGATCCTGGTCCAACATTATTACAATAACAAAGGAAGAACACCAACAGGGGAATAGCAGATACATCGGGCATATGTAGAAATAGCCCAGTGGTGTGTATACACGATGAAGCACTTCAATGTTTACATAAAAAGTTGGTCCCCGTAGCTCCAGACAGAAGATCACAGGTTCAATCCCTGGTTCTTTCAATCCACATGTCAAAGTGTCTGTAGGCAAGATGTCCATCAGTGCATCCACTGGTGCATGAGCGTGTTTGGCCTTGCAGAATTATCCCAAAAGTAAACAGAAAGCACAGGCAGAATGTTTAATTAAAAAAATGAATACTATGTAGGAATCTTAAGTTAATATCTTTTTTAAACAACGGGTAGAATGAGAATAAAATGGGGAGATCTTTTGGGTGATACAGATGGTGGAAGTGGTGTTTGAAAATCATTAAAATACCAGTTTCTCCCTAAAATAATTTTATTTGGTCAGAAGCTTAAGAATAACAGCACTTAATCAAACACCACAAGAAAAATCTTCCAGATATAATGAAATGTGAAAATATGAAACAAGAAGTGCAAATTATGCCTACAAATGACACAAAAATGGGAATTATGTATTTGGTAAAAGTGAACTTTGTTAAAAGAAATTATAAAGTACATAATTACAAATATTGAACCGTTTCCTGTAATTAGCACACATGAGCTCAGAGGTGACACATCTTGTCTAATGTGTGTTTTTATGTCTATTGATAAATATTGCGAAAAATGAAATGAGGACCTTGGGCAAGGTTTAAAAATAGCGGAAAAGTACCAAAATATAGCTGAACCGCTGACTTTTTCACACAATAAATATGATGGATTACATTGTCATAATATGTCTTCACACAGAGAGAAACACACACTACAACAATGATAATAGGCTGCATGTGTGTTTTAATGTTTTTAATTGAAAACATTTGTACCTGATTGAGGTTGCAGGTGAAGTTGCATCTATGACAATGCTTTTGGATATATAATTATGTGGTGAAACAAAAAAGAAGGAGAAGAAACTTTCGGCTGCTCCCTTATTCACCAGGGGTCACCACAGCTGGTACATCCAAACTATATGTTATGTACATGCTTGGCCACTAGGTGTCAGCATTTACAGTAAAACCAAGCTAGATGCCACACCAGAGCGCAACACTTGGAAGATCATGTAAATGCAGGGCTTTCTATTGTTTTCATTGTTTGTTATTTGCTGTTATTATCAGATAAAATTCAGTTTATATAGGCCATGTTTGCTGAATTTACTCTTAATTTTAAGTTTTTAAAGTCCAGTACTGCCAAAAGTGATGTTTTCAAAAGGAGAAAAGGAGGAAAAATGTTTTCCCACTATCATTCTTACTTTATTACAGCAGCAGGTAGTCCCATATCACAGATCAGATGGTGCACATCTTGCGCTCATGCTGGCCCTGCTAAATGCTTCATTTCTCTGGCTGATTTAAAGCACCTGATTATACTTCTGAACTGATTAAACAGAGAGTCTGAGTACACTGTCAGTATTGTTGTACATCTGCAGAGAGCACAAACCTCCAGGTCATGTGGTTGTGAGAAAGGAAATCCTTTATGTACCCTGTCTGTTGGTTTTACAAAGCCTCTGTGATTCATTTTTTTTTTAATGTGATCACTATCTAGCAATGTACGATAACCTCCCCACTTAGAATACCTGCCCCTGTGCACAAAGTCTGAAGAGAATGAATGATTGAAAGGATGATGTTTTCATAACTTGTGTACCTCATGGGATTCATTCCGAATTACCAAATGAATATGGCATATGTGTCATGTTTGTTTTGGACTTTTTTTGGTGCTCTGTACAACCATTTAAAGAAGCCTAAGCTTAAACGGTTGTCCATTAGTCGTTTTATGATAAGGCTGAGGATAAGTATTACAATCCTCAGCCATAAATCACAACACAGGAACACCAGTGACACAGACTCTATGCTTGGTGTCAGAGACGCTGCTCACAAAAGTGACTTTTACATCTCTGCTTTACACCCTGTACTGATCTCTGTTCCCACAGCAAGTTTAGTTCACACAGAAAAGAAAGTGTGTCATTACAGCTGGATGGTGACACGTCCTCATGTAAATGTTTGCTAAATTTATAGAAAGAGACACAGCTTCTTTCACAGTCTCTCGAGATGGGATCTCTGCTGCCTCGCTTTCACCTTCCTCTCAGGCAGAGTCAGGGGGTGAACGCCTGTTTGAAGTTCTCCCCCTGGGCTCCGGGGTTCTGTGGGATCCGGGTGCGCTTACACTGTTAGCACGCCTGATATGAGAGCCTGATCAAAGCTGGCTCATTCTGCCTGACCGATTTCCACAGGATTAAGGATTAGGGAGACAGGAAGCTGTGAGAGGCACAGAGACAATCTGGGAGAGACAAAAAGGAATATGGAGAGTGAACGGGATGGAGGAATGCGAAAGTTTTATAAAACATAAAACCAATGATTGTACACAGTAATAATAAAGCAAACATTAAAATATAAAAGGATCTTTCTGCAAAACTCATTTTTAGGATTTAAAAGACAGTATAGCAAGTTTAGCCTTACTGGACTTACCTAACTTCATCAAAGATTAAATGTGTCAGTTTGAACTATTTTTTAACCATTTTCTCTTAGCAGTATGATTCAGCTTCCTATATGTCAGTGGTGGTTACCAAATCACCCCACAAGTGGTTTAGTACTTTAAACCCATACCCAGCTTTTTGTTTAGTGACCACTTTTAAATGTGTGTTCATTATTTTCAGCTAACAATTAGATACTTTTAGCAAGTAGCTTCATCACTTTGCATATGGTTAGCTAAGAATTTCAGCAATTTTCTTCATTTTTAACACTTTTTAACCATCGCTCATCTGTTAAGTTCACTTATATTTTTATTTTGGGCCACTATTAGTGCTACATACTACTTTAAGTGAACTATTTCCTTTTAAGATGCTCTTTCTTTTTATGATCTTGTAATCTGCAGTAGCCATGCACACACTAGCTGTTGCATAGCTCCATGGGCATGTTAAATCTTACTTAAAGTGAAGCCCTTATGCTCCATAGCAGCTCCCTATTTTTTATTTGTTATTACTGTTAACTTTTGATGATTCACGGTTCAAAAATAAATCCTCATTTATCTTATAGTGGCTCTTCATCTGGTGTCTGAAACAAGCTGTTTGACCTGCTCTCCCCTAAAGGCCACCCGCCCGTGTGCCACATGTCAGCCATGTGCCCGAGATGACCATATAGAGCAGCAGTCCCCAACCCCCGGGCCACGGACCGGAGTCGTTTGGTACCGGGCCACGAGAGTTGAAGCTCTCTGGGTGTGAAATTTATGGTTTTCAGGGTTTTTATCGTTGTTTTTTAATTGTTAACTTGGTTTCCCTAGGTCTTTTCCCATGTGTTAGGAATACATTCTCTCTTTTTTTTTGGTACTGGTACTGGTTTTATTTTGTTGTTTTTATCACACCTTAAAGGCCGGTCTGTAAAAATATTTTTTGGACATAAACCGGTCCGTGGAGCAAAAAAGGTTTTGGATCGCTGATATAGAGTCTAGAGCAGTCTGAACTTTTTGGCTAATAGCCTTTTAACCTCTTTATTTTAAACCTTTAGCCATGTTTAGTATGACAGTCCACCACTGTGACGATATAAATGGAAAAGCAAAAAAAGCTCCCTTTAAGAAGAAAAAGAACGGTTTTGAGTCTAAAAGCAGAAAAAAATATGAAAGCAGTGATATTTTTTTATTCTTTTTTTAAATTAAGAAAATATAGGATGAAAACCATTATCATTTAATTATATGAATATTACATCCAAACGATTATCTCCAGACTTAATGTCACTGGAACAGCAGTGTGTTAATCGTGAGGCTTTCTGGTTGTTAACAGTCATGAAAAAACACAGTATGAGACTGTGTGCCGCCAAACACTGGTGTTCTTCAGTCCACAGCGGCTTGTACAACAAGGGGAGACCAAAATAAGATCACTGAAGTGTTTACTTAAACGAGTCAAGATGTTATGTGAACCAGAGGGAAAAAATGGTGGCAACGGTGCATATCATTTGTGTGCGTGAATGTTTTTGTATTCAGATACATCAAAACGTGCCTGATGCAAATGTTTCCATCACACCTGGAGCTTTATCTCCTCTTCTTCAACAGGTATGTCATCACTGGCTTGACATTTGAAGGTGAAATGTCAACAACAGCTACTAAGCCTAAGTGAAAACAACGACTGAGTATAAAGCCAAAACGTCTTATCTGAACAGGCAGGTTGTGTCTGTGCCGTCCTCTGTGCACCAGTGAAGCCTCAATGCAGTCTTGTCCTGTTGAATCGATGATACGGATAGGGACTCCCCACTGTGGGTGTTTGTGGTTGTATGTACTTGACTTAGAGTGTGCTATTATACCCATGTTTTTAGTTTCAGTCACTCATTTATCAGAAAACAGTTCCCTCTGCACAGAAACCGAGATTTGGAAGATTTCTGCCGTAACCTGACAGCTGCTAAAGAGGAAGTGAAGGGTGTTTAAGGTAACTATTGGTAGACGTTGAATGGGGTAATAAGGATAAGGAGAGACGAGGGGGAAAGTGACAGAGAGAAAGAATGGGAGCAGCACAACACGTGCCTGCCGGCCTGGATTAAAAGGCCCAGATGAAAGGTTGGCGAGAGGCAAAGTTGTTCACCCGCACCAGATGTGCACTTGCTCTGGCCTATAGCCGATTAATTATCTCATTGTTCATGACACCAGGGTTGGTGTCCAGGCAATTGCATTACACTACACACCCTGAGCGACCTGATCTGGGGATTTCTTTCCTGTTGATCGGTCTGATTTGGGTGTGTGCGTGTCTGTGTGAATCTGTGCGTTAGTAATATAAGGGGAGTCTCTTCACACACTAGTGGCATTCGTAATGACAAAGCAATCACACTCCAGCGGTGCAATCGTTACGTCTCTAGGGGTAGACTTGCGTGTGTTCTCCGTGGCCGCAGTCTAGTCAAACACATTTGTTTTATTGTCGTTCTCAGAGATAAACGAAAAGAGGAAGAAACAGGAAAAGAACAACCCATTCACACCCCGCATGACACGCTGCCTCATTTGCCCAAGCCTCTATCAGTTCTTTGTTATAGCCAATAGCATTAAAGGAAGTGGTCACACTGTCACAGAAACAGTTGGCACGGAAACAGCACATTACACCATCGTCCAATCCCCCTCCCATTCCTTTGTCGTCATTTCTCCCCTCCCTTCCTCTCTTCTTCTGTCCCGTTCCCTCCTCCACCTCCCTCTCTCCCTATCTTGTATGTTTTTTTCAGTCATCAATGAAATCACAACCAATCCTGCTGCTGCACTGTCAACAAGCAGACAGCTCTTTAAGGGGCAGATCTACTTGCCATATATACTTATAATCTAACCTTCAGGATTGCTTAAATACCAATGTGTGTTTTTCTAGCATAAAGCAAGGATGCTGTGGCTCCCCCATCAAAGCCTGCTTTCTCTCTCTCTCTCTCTCTCTCGCTCTCTCTCTCTCTGTTACTCTCATGATTTAATCCTGACCATTTCCCCCTTCTCTCTCTATCCCTGCTGACTCCTCCCTCCATTTCTGCCCTGCGCTCCCTCTCGCTGCCTCTCCGTCTCTGACACACTCAAACACACGCATATACACACCCTCCACCCCCATCGCTGCAGTGTCTCAACTGCCTTGAAGCAAACAAGAGAGGATATAGAACACAGACGTTAATGAGAGCGAGAGAGAGAGAGAGAAAGAGGGCCGCGGGAAGAGAGAGATGTATATGTGAATGTTTCACCCTGTGAACATGAGGAAGGCATGAAGATGGAGCAGCAGGACTAAAGGTGGCTTGTACAGAGCCTTTCTCACCCTGCAAGGGCTTGTCTGCAGTATCCTTTGTAAATGGATGCTGGCTTGTGAACACGGTAAGCCTCGCCACTCTCACAACGCTTCCTATTTCGCTATTTTGGCTTGCTTTGAGACAGGAAGATGATATTTCACTGAAGCCGTTCTGCTGCTGAGGCAGACTGTATTTTCCCATAAAATGCACCAAAGCAAGCAAGCAGCCTGTCCAGTCCCCTCCTCCACCCTGTTAGCTCTGTGCCAGCGGACGCTGCTATCTGTGCTTGCAATTTGACTCATCATCTCTCCAGAGCATCCTCAATTCTTATAGAATGCTTTTATCTGCGTGCAGATAAATTAATTTAATTACTGTATATAGGGCAAGTGGAGGATGGATTAAATGTGTGTGCGTGTGCGAGGCTGTATGTTTGTATGAATGTCTCTGTGCTCTGTCCAGGCCATAAGGTGTAACAGAAAGAGGGGAAATGAGCGAAACCGCCATCACACACACACACACGATCAGGTGTTCGGTGCTTACAACTGGCTTTACGAGACACTGAATGTGAACGTGCAGTGTGGGAGTGGGAGGTGTACCATTCCTGTGGAGCTTGGTTCTGCAGACAGTGGGATAGGAAGGCAAAATATGGCACTGGCATGGGAACATTGTAGGATTTGCCAGTGTGGAGCTTGCTGTCCCATGAGGTAAATTTACATCAATTAATAATCTGGATGTTGAACAGGGATTTATTTGGTTTGTTTTCTGTCCAGCTGTCTGTGTCTGCCTCATGATTTTAAATCCTGACGGTGAGAAGAGGGAAAGAGGCAGAAAGCAGAGCATGTTCATTACTCAGCAGGCAAAGCAGGGCAATTTCTAACATTTTCTGTCTCAACATTTCACATTTCCAACAGAGCATTACTGTATTTTTATTTATTTATTTATTGTAAGTGGCAGTTGGAATTTTTTGTGTAGCATCAGGAGAGCATGTGTATTTGTGTATATTGTATGTGTGTTTGTGTTACATGCTCGAGAGAGAAAAAGAGAAAGCCAAAGCAGGGAGGGGTTGAGGGGCCAGGGGTTTAACGATAGGGAGGCAGATGTGGCAGAGGGGCGGAGGTTGATGCAGCATCGAGCAAGAGAGGGAAAGAAGGAAAGGCAAGATTTCGAACAGAATGGACGGATGAGTGGGACCAAAAGACTGTGTTAATGTCACGGTGGTAGAAAGCCAGCGCTCGTTCTGGGCGAAGACAAAGTGATGGATGTGTCTGTGATAGTTCCACCAGCAAAAGCAGCAGCGCCAGTGAGGCCCTGAGACATCTGTGAAGCAAGCGAAGATGGTGGAAATTCCACCACGCCTTCTTTCTTCTTCTTTCTTGAGGACCAGTGATCTCAGGATGGCTCAGAAATGGTAGATTGATTAAAATAAGTGGAAGGAAATACTGTCGTACAACATCTACAAATGCAGATAAACACATTAGGGGCAGCAGGAAATTTAATCTAGTGTTCTTACGAAACTAAATGCTTTGCATTTTCAGACAAGGCCAGACTTTTAGCACTTTTTCGATGAACGTTCTGTTTGTAAATCACATGCAATCTTCAAGTAGGATATGACTGAAATCCATATAAAACAAAAGGTATTGATATTAGTCATTTTGCCCACATATGTTTGAGTTCAAGGGATCTGACCTGTTGTTTAGAGCTTGTAACAAAAACCTGCAGATGCATCGTGATGCTATCTCAAGAGAAGATGCCTGTCTTGGGTGAAAGAAAGAAACTGTGGGCTGTAACATTGCAGCCTGAACCAGGATTTGGTGCAAAACAGTGAACGTTTTGCATTCTCCCTGCATTCTCCCTATATCTCGCATGTTTCAGCTCCAGTCAGCAACGTGCGCTGCTCTAAATACAGATTCATCATCAGATTCAGCTGTGCAGTTTGTTTGTTTTTTCCACTTCTCCCTGCAACATGTTACAAATGTCAGAGGTCACCGATGACCTTGGCTTTAAAATGAGGGATGACAAGGTCCAGTGTGAAGTATAAAGGTTAATCACATGCTTACATAATGGGCCTTCAAGTTTCAGACACAAACACACACACACACACACACACACACACACACACACACACGCACATGTGCACGCACACTTAAAAATGTCATGATACCCTCATGCCGATCATTTGGACATGAGGTCGGAGAAAAAAAGTGTATATATATATAAACCTATATATATATATATATATATATATATATATACACTACAATATGATAAGGCACTGAGGTGCCTTATCATATTGTACTTTATTTTCTCTGTAGATGATGAGCAGATAGCAAAGGTGTGAATACACACCTCAATAGCAACTTCTCCGTTAACGTGGCAGTGTGCGGTTACACTGCATTGCTTTTCATATTCAAATAAGAGCAATAGTGTGGCAAACCCTATGCTGAGTTGACCTCCTTCCACCTCTTTTGTTACTTGCTACATCCATTCCACTGGGTGACATAATGGCAGGGGACAGCAGGGACACAGTTGGTTTTAAAGTGACAGCGGCTGTTGAGGTAGTCACTCGCAACACCGAGCGGGCCAGCGTCACCGTCCGGTGCACTTTTAGCAATCTTTTTAACCTTGTAGGTGAGCACACCACCAGCTTGGACAATTAAACTCAGCTCTATTACAGTTAAGTACCAAGGGGGCCTGAGCGTAGCTCCCTCAGCAGCCTACTTAATAAAATGATTAATCTAAGGTGTCATTTATTTCCTGGAGGGGGACCAGCAGAATTATCACACAACTCTTACAGCGTTTGTCTTGGTAGTTGTGAGAGTGAACATGAAACCCAATCTTTATGCAGACACGGTTAAATAAACACTAAGGAAATGCGTGTCCCTAAGGTATGTGTGTGTGTGTGTGTGTGTGTGTTTGAGCTGCTTTGCCGCTATGTTCAGGCGGGGCACTGCTCTGTTCAGCTGGCTCAGCATTTGTGTTTGTTTTGGGTCTTTAATCCTAGCCAGGTACTGGAACAAAGTGTCATCTCCACACAAACAGCTGTAAGACATGCTTTGGCAGCTCATTTTCAAGAGGCAGCCGCTGATTGTAGAAAGGGCTAATAATCGACTTCACAGTAAAGGATCAATGAGGGAAAGCTGTCAGAGGAATCGAACAAAATCTTAGGGTGGGGTTCAGTGAATGAGTAAGGATTAGATTATCTTTGGTGTTATATAAAACAACACCAGCTCAATTCATCCTTCTCTCTCTCTCTCTCGTTGCCCTCCTTTCTAATCTTTGCTGGTAGTCGCATACAGGGGACTGTCTGTTTTCCTGAGGCAGGCCAGCAAGAGGGCCTTGCTTCCAGCACTCAAATCTGAGTGATGAGAGGGCACAGCAGAGGGGACTAACAGAGCAACTTTGTGTTCCACTGCGCACACATAACAGTGGTCATATGACAACAAGGAGGTGGTGGAGAGAGAGGGTGGTGGTGAGCGAGGGCTACGGCCTACAACCGACTGCTGAGGGATGTTGATCTTTAGTGGAAGAAGTGAAAGCTGATATATGCCATATATATATATAGAGAGAAAAGGAGAGGCATGCTTTACAGTCTGTACTCTTAATTCAGGCTTTTTGGATCACAGCCACATTTCTTTGTTTTGATGAGGGCGTGCAGGTCGCCTTTTCCAAGAAAACATTTGAAAATGACGTGAAGCTGGTGGTGTATCTCGGTGACTTCTTCACTCCACTTGCTCCTTGCTGTTTCCATAAAGTTCGGCACTTTCACATAGCCGATGCTCTAGGCTCTTTCTTCATGTAAACACACAACATACAGTTAAACTATACTCGTCTAATTGAACTAATTTATTGAAAAACATACTTCATCGTCATCTCCAAGACCTCCGCACCAGAAACCCACTGTAACATCAAAGATCGTTTGCGCCTAATAGTTTAAGTAGCACTTTTTTTCCCTTTTCATTTGTCATTGTCCTTTGTGCTTTAATTCTACAGAGCTCATTGGGTGGGTTAATGGCAATTAAAGTGTTGCATCTGCTGCAGAGTAAGATGTTTCTCTTTTTCCTGTTCCAGTTATCAAATCACTAACAGCAGATAATGCCTGTGGGTTGTAGAAGCCTGAAAGTGTCTGTTACCCGCAATTTCCTTCTGTTAGAGAAGGCGTTTATCTTATCTGTCATGACCCAAATGAATGCTGTGCTGTAGTGAGTGTTTGAATGCAGATTACAGTGTTCATAGCACCAACCTGCATTTGATCTACCTAATACGGTTCAAAAGCCGAAGAATGCCTACTGTATCCAAAGGCATGCATGCGCGCCCCCGTTTGCTTTTATACAGCAGCGCGTGCACGCGAGCCTCTAGTGTCCACCTTGTGCCATCTTATCCCTTCACATCACACAGCGTACAGGCTCACCCTGTGCACAAACATGCCATTGTCATCGCTGGCTGGCCTTGTGATTCAGTGTGACCCGCTGGATTAGAGAAGGGGGAACACAGCCGCTGAGATGAGGAACATTAAACAGAGTATTATCACAGAAAAGCATCTATCATACAGCGACCTCACCCCCACCCTGTCTCCACCCTCTAAATAGCCCACTGTTTTGGGGGAGTAGAGAGAGGAGAACACTGCCCATCATTGTTTTCAGTAATGAATGAGTTGTGTCCTCACATGTGTATACTACGCAGGCATCTTCCTCAGAGGTCTGCGGTGAGGACGTGACGGAAAGTAAGAACGTGAAATGTTAAAGAAACAATTTTGAGGGCTAAATTAAGAGTTTACAATGACCAGACTGAAATATGGAACTTTTTTTTAAAAGAGCATTTAAGGCCATTTTTGATACACAGTGTTTCAAGAGTGTTTACAGAGGGAACATAAGTGATGTTGGTGATTTTGAGTTCACTTAACTGCAACCACCAGCCAATGGTTGGTCTCCTGACACGTGTTTTTGAAGCAACTGTGCGGTCATTACAGGTTCTCAGAATGCCTCCCCTCAGATGCTTCTCAGACACATGGCTGCAGACTAGACTAGTTATTCTTTGACAGCCCATTCAAATGTCTCTTCAGTGTATAAATGTTGTTAACTGTCTATCAGCTCTCAGCCTGGATGACAAGGCTTACTGCTTCTTTAGTTTTCACTATAATCCAATCTCCTCTCAAGAACGCTGATGTATAAGAAGTGAGGATTATTAGTGTGTTATTAAAAAAAAAAAGAGGGTTAAGCCATATGGTTAAATCTAAAGAGGTGCAAACTGCTGAAATGAGCTGTGAATGTGACGTAGAGTGGGGCAACCACAAAGCTCTGACTCATCACATAGGCCCGGCCTTCTAGGTTGGAAAACTTTGTTTATTTAATTCCTGTGAGATATGCAAACCAACAGAATGTCTTTCAGTTATCACGAGCGACAAGACACACGGCATGTTTATCTGAAAGCATCACATGGTCCACCATAATCTACAGAATTAGCAGCTACCATCAGTTTGCAGCTCAAAGCATGAAACTCACTGTCTGCTTTATGTCGCTCATTCTGCAGCGTTGTGTTGCAGCACAGCCAGTCAATGAACTGAAACATGAAAATCATTCAGTGCAGCGTTCAGATAACCCAGATATTATTTACCAATTCTTTCTGTCCTATTACACGTCGCAGCTCTCTATAAGCACTCTGTGCTTTCATCCTGCTTCATCTAGCTGGATTTCTGCCTAGTGTGCCCTGCTTCACATGATAATACTCGCAACAGTGAATAATCTATCAATTAGAGTCAATCTATGTTTTTGTTTTTTGTTTTTTTTACCTGTGGAAGCAAAGTGACAGCAATTATCTACACAACAAATGCAGTATGGTTAAAAAATCCAGCCTTTTTTATTTGTTTGTTTCCCCACAAGGATTTTTGAGAGATTTAGATTGTCATAGCCACAGTAACCAGTTCCATTTTATCTTGCTGTGTATTAGCTGTTAGATGTAAGATTTCCTGGAAACCTTCCCAGACTGGTAACATCTCCAGCACCCTTTCCAGAAGCTCGAGCAGCACTGATTTAAGACTCCTCTCAGCCCCTGCTCTGCTACTTGGTAGGAGACTTAAACAGAATGCCACTGGGACAAATGAGAACACACAAACCCAGCAGTACAATTAAATAACATGCACAAAAGAAAAATTAAGAGTGGGTTATGTAACTGCTCGTACTGCTCCAAGCTAATTTGTCAGCAACGCTGCCTGTAAATGATTACTTTTTTCACAAGGCCCATTTTAGTGTCTTTTTCTTATTTTCTGTGATAAGAAATCCTGGTTATCTGGGTCATAGTTTCCACACTGGAGCCACTCAAGTATATCAAGCTGGTAATGATGATATAAAGGCTGCAGCATCTTTCACAATATATTATTGTAACTTAAAAAAGACAGCTACCAACAGGTTATCAGTCACTGAATGAAATGTCTTGTTTTTTGTAAATGTAACTTGAGACAATTCATTCTTAACAACTGTGATTGCCTCGTGCAGCAAAAGCTTCGGTGTCCTTGCTTGTCCTTGTGCACGTTTTCTTGCAGACACCAACAAGTCCACATTGGAAACTGTTGTAAAACCACTAAAGGCACAATTGGAAACGTTACAAATGATGAAATCAGAGATCAGAATGAAAAAACTGCTGATCAGCAGTAACCGCACAGCACAACTGCATGCAACCACACAAAATGACAGGCGCACTTCATTGAATTCAATTCAATTCAATTCAATTCAATTCAATTCAATTCAATTCAATTTTATTTATATAGCGCCAAATCACAACAAATGTCGCCTCAAGGCGCTTCATAGATACAGAGAAAAGCCCAACAATCATATGACCCCCTATGAGCAAGCACTTTGGCGACAGTGGGAAGGAAAAACTCCCTTTTAACAGGAAGAAACCTCCGGCAGAACCAGGCTCAGGGAGGGGCGGCCATCTGCTGCGACCGGTTGGGGTGAGAGAAGGAAGACAGGATAAAAGACATGCTGTGGGAGAGAGACAGAGATTAATAACAGATATGATTCAATACAGAGAGGTCTGTTAACACATAGTGAGTGAGAAAGGTGACTGGGAAGGAAAAACTCAATGCATCATGGGAATCCCCCGGCAGCCTACATCTATTGCAGCATAACTAAGGGAGGATTCAGGGTCACCTGGTCCAGCCCTAACTATATGCTTTAGCAAAAAGGAAAGTTTTAAGCCTAATCTTAAAAGTAGAGATAGTGTCTGTCTCCCGAATCCAAACTGGAAGCTGGTTCCACAGAAGAGGGGCCTGAAAACTGAAGGCTCTCCCTCCCATTCTACTTTTAAATACTCTAGGAACAACAAGTAGGCCTGCAGTGCGAGAGCGAAGTGCTCTAATAGGGTGATATGGTACTACAAGGTCATTAAGATAAGATGGGGCCTGATTATTTAAGACCTTGTATGTGAGGAGCAGGATTTTGAATTCAATTCTGGATTTAACAGGAAGCCAATGAAGGGAAGCCAAAACAGGAGAAATCTGCTCTCTCTTTCTAGTCCCTGTCAGTACTCTTGCTGCAGCATTTTGGATTAACTGAAGGCTTTTCAGTGAGTTTTTTGGACATCCTGATAATAATGAATTGCAGTAGTCCAGCCTGGAAGTAATAAATGCATGAACTAGTTTTTCAGCGTCACTCTGAGACAGGATATTTCTAATTTTAGAGATGTTGCACAAATGGAAGAACGCAGTCTTACATATTTGTTTAATATGTGCGTTGAAGGACATATCCTGGTCAAAAATGACTCCAAGGTTCCTCACAGTGTTACTGGAGGCCAAGGTAATGCCATCCAGAGTAAGAATCTGGTTAGATACCATATTTCTAAGCTTGTCAGCGCCGAGTACAATGACCTCAGTTTTATCTGAATTAAGAAGCAGAAAGTTAGTGGCCATCCAAGTCTTTATGTCTTTAAGACATTCCTGCAGTTTAACTAATTGGTGTGTGTTATCTGGCTTCATGGACAGATAGAGCTGGGTGTCATTGCTAAACAAAAGCAAAATAAACAATAAACAGATGATATTACGCAATAACTTGATGAATATAAAACTAATATAAAATGACCTGAAGTATCCAAAATAACAAATAAGGAAAACTAAGTAACTATAAAAAAGAGTTCACTGTTGTCACATCCAGTAAGAACAAACTGATAAATGGGACTTGACCTGCATGAATGTCACGTGACCTGATTTGCATCCTCACGAACATGCAGTAGTGGCTTTTGCTGACAAAAGGTAGCGTTATTTAGATCAAGAGGTTCGGGTGTGGATTTAGAGGGACATGAAACAAAAGTGTCTGAATATTACAGCCTTCTCTCATTTCTTTCAAGAAGGTGACGTTGAGCGAGGCTTTTGCGTTTGAACTCTCTTCACTTATAAATAGCCAATATGTGGTTTTGGAGACACCTAATGTAGTAGGAATTACCACAAAAGCTGCTTTGTATGCTTTGTAAGGCTATCTGTCTATCAGCAGACTGCCATGACACCTCACAAGAGTGCATTTGAGTTTAAAATCGATGTCAGTTTTGTAGACGGGTATTTTCTGGCTCACAAAGGGGGTGGAAATACATCAAATGCGCCACTGGTCCCTTCACTTAAGCCTCTCTGCTTATGTCTGCTATATAAACATGTAACATTTGTCAAAGATTAAAGTTTGCAAGTCATTTTGTGGCTAATGTAATAATCTCTAATATTTCCCCATATGGTATCTACTTCACTGACTCGCTTTCTCTGTATCTGAAGCTGGAGCAGCTAAAAGGCAGTTTGAGCTTTCAGACTTACTTTCAGTCATGTGTAGTGCATCAACCACAATGACGTTGTGGTCCAAAGTATTCAGGAAAATACTGTAAAAGATGTGAACCACATGCCTTCAATTCAAATTAGTTTTTAACGAGCTAAATATAAAATTCTCATCTTCTTCCAAATAAAAGACTTCCTTATTTCAAGAGACTTTGCTGTATGAATGTGGATGTGTTTTTTTAATAATTATTGAAATCCTACCTTTTGGATTCATTCAGTATGGATTTCAATAATTGCCGATTAAATAATAAATCTGCCTGTGAATTAACTTGCCTGCTTATTACCTGTTGGAGACAGTATTCTTAGGTTAGGGGTTTTTGCAATACAACAACTGAAACCGAAGCCTGCTGGCCATGGATTTAACACACACACACACACACACACACACACACACATACACACAGCCCTGCTCACCTCATTCATAAACCATTACAAGATGACTAAAAGCACACCTGCACTTTTCACCTTTCTTTTAACATTCGACAGTTTTCCTTTTCATTTATAAAAATAGTAGAATTTCCATTCTGCATATCACCAGCAGTTCTGTACCGCATTTGTCAGTCTCATCATTACACATCTCAGCACCGTCTTGGACCTTCAGTTGCCTTTTCTTTGTTATTCCGTTGACATAAGTGGTTTCATTTCATAAAGTAGACTTCAGCAACGTTGTCTTCATTAGCTGCAATCAGATCTTCCAAACATGCTTTCTAATTGCTGTTCTTATCCGGAAAACTAAGTTCACTGTCAGGATCTGGTCACCACTCCAGTTTAATTTTAACTAATGTTTACCTTCTGTTTAAAAACTAAGGCTTTTAACTGATGTGACTAAAAGAAACACTTTCCCTACCTACCTATATGGTGTGATCCTTCCTGTGTGTTTAAACATCAGTATGAGATGCCAATGTTTGTTCACATACTGTCCGTTCTGGTAAGTCATCTGTAGTCGTTACATAATGCATTTTTCTTTGAACGAATTTCATGTCTGAGCAATACCATTCAGCCTCTAATGGATTAAAATCACCACTCAATCTAATGTGACTGACCCTAATTGTAAGAGCATTTTCGTGGGCTAAATAACTACAGCAGTAGGACAGTAGGAGAGGTTATACAACAGAAACCCACCGTGACTGCATATACTCATCTTGAATCAATCGTGTGATTGTAATTATTTGCAGCATGGTGAATTAATAATTAGAGGTAAGCCTCTGGGAGCAGTAGTGAAGGGGGAGATGATGGGCCGTGTGCAGCCAGAGCTGTGCAGGAAAGGCAAGAGAGTGACCAGGCTCTGTCACATGATGGCTATCAGATTTCTTCAGCCCTCATGATGCATCAAGATGCTGTCCTTTCTGCCTGGCCCCCATGGCTCTGCATTCACTCATCACTCGGCCTCCACGCTGATACTCCGTCATTCGATGTACCCATAGCACTCACTTTCTAGAAGACGGTGTGCAATAGTTCTAGTACAAATATTCAGAACTATTTTGTGCAAAATGCAGCAAAATCAAATCAATAGTTAGTGTATTTAGTCAATGCAAAAAAAACAAACAAACAAAAAAAAAAACAGGAGAAGCTTTGTATTGTAGACTTGCAAACAGTTTTTCAATTCATTTGCAAGGTGAGCTCTTCCAATGACCTTTGAGACCTTTTAGTGGATTCATGCTGTGTTAAGCTGAGCAATTTTGCACTTTCCCAGACAAAAACTGACCAACAGGAGAGAATCATTATAATATCTTACAGTGCTCCAGTGTTGCACTGTGAGAGAGGTTCAATATTGGTAGTTGCAACTAAAAATACTCTATATGGACAAAAGTACTGGGCCACACCTATTAATCTTTGAATTCAGGTGTATAAAATCAAACACCGAGCCATGCAGTCTGCCTTTACAAACATTTGTGAAAGAATGCGTTGTTCTAAAGAGCTCGCTGGATTTCAATGTTGTAATTGAACAAGATGCCACCTTTTCAACAAGTCAGTTTGTGAAATGTCTTCTAATGGATATGTCACCATCAACTGTAAGCACTGTGACACATTGTGTGTAAAAGTCACCAGTGCCCTGTTGACTCATTTTCTTTAGTTACAAACCTCCTCTGGCATTAACATCAGCACAACAAATTTCCCCTGAGAGCTTCATTGCACAGGTTTCCATGGTTAAACGGCTCCTGTAGGTGTGATGTGTAGGTGTCCCACATTTGTCCATGTAGTGGAACTGTGGCCAACTAAGCAACCTATAGGGCGAGACATGAAAGCCCACAACAATCAAAAATACATTGGTGTAATAAAAAAAAATACAAAACAAACCCAAGTGGAATAAGTGGAGGCAACAAAAAAAGAAAACAAAGTTACTAACTCACATTTGAAATGATTTATTACAGCAGCAGGATACAGTTAGAGTTTGCCATGTAGTGCAAATATTCAATTCAGTTCAGGTGTGTAACAATTCACAGCAACGGTCGCCCCAAGGTAAAGATCCTGCGGTATTCTGGAGAAAACCCCAACATTCAAGCGATCCCTTATGATCAAGCACTGTGCAATGGTGGGAAGTAAAAACTCCCAGAGAACTAGACTCGGGGAGGGGCGACCATCTGCTATAACTGGTTGGTGATGGTGGTGGATGAAGAGAAAAGAAGAAAGAGAGCTGTGGCAAAACACAGACTAAGGGAAAAAGAAGACAAAAATTTGATAAAAATTGTGAAGTGATGAGTAAATATCTTCCTGCAGCCTATCGGTGGATGTTGGGGTGGTGGAATGGTTGAATCTGCAGGCAGCAATGCTGAAATGTCACAATGGGAAATTCATCAGCTTAAATACACAGAAAGAAAAACTGGTGAGGTGTGCTTGAGATATGGTGTGAGGAGACTGAGGCACACTACATGTATGACCCTGTGTGACTCGAGCTGACTGCTTGAACCGGCTCAAAGGCTTCACGTCATTTGTGACATCAGAAATGTTGCTTGTGTGTGTCCTCCAGAAGTCTTTTTGTCAACAGCGGCATGCAGTTTACAAGACTGCTGAAAGCCCACAGTCTGTAGGTGCCTTTAGTTTCATTTGTCTTCATGTATTCTTGAACTGGCTCCATGATGTTGAGATCAGGTCACAGTGGCATCTGTTGTATATTGCCTGGATATATTTGGGGTTGTTGTCATGCTGTGGAATGAATTTGGGGCCTTTGTGATAGTATTGTGTCTGGTTACAATTACATTTTAAGTCTTTGCGCCAAACTCTTTGTAACTTTTACCAAAGCCTGAGATGTATCCTTGTAAAGTAAAGTTGGCACTGTAAGCATGATGTGAAATCCTGATAAAGAAATGATATTTTCTTGACCTTTAAAAGCTAATTATTTATTTGCTGTCGCTTGAATTTGGAGCTATTTCGACTTTAAACTAGACTGTATAATTTGTTACAAAGAGTAAGCATGTTTTCATCCTCTAGGCACTTTCCTAATTAATTTGTGTTTGTTTTTTGTTAAAATTTTGTGGGTTCCTGCTGCGATATGCTCTAGTTATCCATGTGTAAGGAAGAAAAAGGCCACGTTCCTCTCCGTGCAGTGTGTAAATGTGTGTAATATTACTTCACCAGTGCACTCCCATATGGAAAAGAAATAGTAAAAACATATATGATTTACTCATGAAAGTGGCCACTTTCTCATTACTTTCATATATATTTTTTAGTAAGTATCCAAAACATACAAGTTTCATTATATAATTTTTCAACGGATCTTATTTGTGTTTTCGCTCTTGTATGCTTTTCATACAAGTTTCATACAAGACAGATACAAACTTTATAGGATTTATATATATATTTTCCATATAGGCTACTTCCACAGAAATGATCAAATAAGAGGTATAACTTCAAAAAGTGCAGAAATGTCAGAGCTGTATATTTGTGAAATAACAAAATGGAATGACTTCGCACGCAGCTTTAATGTGTTTCATGGGCTCTAAAAATCAGTGATGTGCATTAACCGGTTTGGCTGGCTTTGCCATTTTGAGAGGGTAGTAAGGTGCCTGAAGCCAGGAACCAACTCTCTTTTCTGTCTGTGTCATGATGCTTTATTATGGCTTTGTTCTGCTTTGTTGTCCTTTGTCTTTTGAAGAGTGGACGCCACGCACCAGAGTAAAAAAAGGTGCTCTCCTTCTCTCTGTGTGTGTCTAAAGATAATACCAATATTCTGCCATCGCTTAGTCTGTTCCAGTGTGCACCCATTTGTTGCTGAATCCGATAGAAACAATAGTAGCACAGTTATTCCTGCTTGTAATCATTCACGTCAGCCTCTGAACATTTGAGACATTTATGTAAATCCATGCAACCAAGCTTCTTCCAATGCAGTATTTGTTTTATTTAAATAAAAGTAATGCCATATGCAAATAATGTATGAAAACGGGAGATGAACGAAACTATTTGCATGTGAAATATGAAAGATAGCCACACATATGACTGGGCAAAGAGTAAGAGCTTTGCAGTAGCATGAAAGCATGAGAGGCACCTGCTGGCTTGAGCCTGTTATTTTCCACTTTGATAGTAAATAAGCATTTCACCTTGTTTTACTGAACACCAGCGCAGAAAGAGTGCAGGCAGACACTGGCTTGTGAGGGAACTAGCATGAGATGCTGTTGTTTGCAAGAGAAAACACATTTATTTTGTTTACACTGCATCACTTCCCTTTCAAACGGTGGATAGTGTTTGTTTGTTTTTGGTTTTTTTAGTTTATCTCGCCTGGTTCAAGCCTATGTTTGACCTTGATTGTGTATAAAATGAGTCTGTGTGTGGTACTGTTAAGTGGATAGGCAGGGTTAGCTTGCCTCAGAGTAAGTGGTAACAAAAGGCTCCTGTTAAGGGAAGTAATCTGAAGAGGCAGAACATGGGTATTATGACAATGTTTAAATGGGAAGTGTGCAGGTTAGTAAGCATGCTTTCAGTAACCATCTGTTAGATCAAGGAAGAATCAATAGTGCATTTATTTTTTATTTCTTCTTCTCAGTTTTGCATAAATATGCAGATAATAATGTCATACTAGGCTAGAACTTGGCTTGGCATAAAAACTAAAAGCAGTGCTATCCCTACTCCCTCGAGCTCAGAAATAAATCTACCAGCACCTTTAGAGCTCCCTCATTCAAACACCTACCATAAGTACGTCTATGGCCTTTAGTATGCAGCTTGTTTGGATAACCACTTAGTCCCAGTCTTCAAGCAAAATGGTAATAGTTACAATCAGAGAAGTTTTTAAAAGTAAGCACACTTACTGCTTTCATAGAAAGAAGAATAGAATAGAATAGAATAGAATAGAATTCAACTTTATTGTCATTGCACATGCACAGGTACAGGGCAACGAAATGCAGTTTGCATCCATCCAGAAGTGCTTTAGTGATATAGATATATACAATATATATTAGCAATAATATAGATATGTAAGTATGTTACAGAAATGGGTCTATTATGGTATGTTATAATGTACACGGTATGAAGTATGTTATGAATATTCTATAACTATAAGTATGTACAGGCTGTAGTGAGTACAAGCTATGTACAGGCTATGAACAGGATATAAATATGAAATAAAAAAACTATACAGAAATCTGAGATATACAGTTATACAGAAATGTGAACTATGCAAGTTATAAACAGTTGTAGGATTAAAAATTATCGTATGATTATTTACACAGAACTATACAGTAGTGCAGTTAAGATAAGTGAGATATGTGGATAATTTCTACAGAGGTATATAAAGTGCTAGTGATTGTGAATGGTGGTTCAGTCCATGTTATTATTGTGTGTTTGAGGGTACGGTTGTCCATTGTGTGTGTGTGTAGGTGGTTGTGGGTGTGTGTATGTCCAGTCCATGAGTTTAAGAGGGAAAGAGGACGCCAGATACTAATAATAAAATACATAGATTAACTGACCATCAGTAAGTGTTAGCATCTCTATAAAAGCAGGATTTTTTGCAGTTTGCAGGTCTGAAGCATTCAAGTGTGTGTTAACACAATGCCACCATCTTCTTGAGCGTGGACATCCCAGCAAATTCACCCCAGGGCAATGCTCAGAAAAAATAAAAAATAAATAAAAAAAAACCCCAGAAAAAAACCCCAACTTGAGCTACATCTTAGTTAAAGTTCATGACAGAACAATTAGAAAACTGAATAAGTATAGCTTTTTTGAAGGGTTGCCGATAGAAAGCTTCTTCTCTCTAAATTGAACATGGTAGCACAGCTTAGGTTTGCAAAGGTGAATCTCAACAAACTACAGGACTTCTGTAACAATGTCCTTTGGACAGATAAGACCGGAGTGGAGATCTTTGGCTGCAAAGCTCTACATTTGGTGAAAACCAAAGGCGGCATATCAGCACACTGTGTGGGCATCCCACATACTAAGTATGGTGGTTTAGGGCAAATGATTCAGGCTTGTTTTGCAGCCACACAACCTGGGTACCGTGTAATCATTGAATGGACCATGAACTCCTTTGTGTACCAAAGTATTCTAGAGTCAAATGTGAAGCCATCTATCTGACAGCTCAAGCTTTGCTAAAATTGGGTCATGCAAGACAATTATCCCAAGCACAGCAGCAAATCTACAACAGAATGTTTGCAAAAGGAAAGATCAAGTTGTTGCAATGACCGAGTCAAAGTCCAGATCACAACCTGACTAAAGTTTTGTTTTAAGACCTTAAGAGAGTTGTGCAGAAACACATTCTTGCAAACCTCAATGAACTGAAGCAACGTTGTAAAGAAGAGTGGAGCAAAATTCCTCCACAATGATGTGACAGACAAAAAAAAAAAAGATTACTTCAAGTTTGAACTGCGAAAAATCTAACTACAAAATGTAAAACATGGTATTTTAACAGTAAATACTATGACTGATTTAAAAGGTATTGCCAAATGGAGCTTTTAAATGTAACTTTCGCTTTTATAACCATAGACTTAAGATAGTAAGAAAAAAAATACAATCCATTACAAGCAAATGAAAACATATTGTTTATAATTGCACAAAAAATGGACACGATATGAACCTCACTCCCCTGGGAGAGAGTCTGTTGTCAGCTGATCTGTTTGTGTAGGTACCAGACAAAGTAGGTGAGTGTTAATTCCTCCAGTGGTAACTATTTCTGCTGAAGTAAGCTTCTAACCTCCAGAAAAACAAAAACATATATAATGTTGAATTGTCCCTTCAGCACAATTGTCATTAATAAAACTGTTCCTATTTATCTTGAACATGTAGCTCATGACTCCTCTCTGTCTTGTGTGTTGGCAGATTTGGAGGCCTTCAGTTGACTGGGATATCTCACCACAGGAAGACCAAGCAAAACAGGCCAAAGATACAACTTTGGTGGATGATTTCAGAGGCTGAAGAAGGGCAAAACACTGCAAGAGCCATGTGGGAAGAGAGTGAAAGGGGTTTGCTATTTGCTCGCATCAAGCCTAAACACTTTCTCTACTGACATACACTGAACGTTCCTGAACGTTTCCTCCAGAACATTTCCTCAGGGGGAGCCCCTGCTATGAACCCCAGGCTTCAGTAGGCAGTCAGACCTCAGAGCCAGCCACTGTGTGGGCATCCCACAAGTCTGGGTTCTGCCCACACAGAACTCACAGACTGCCCCTGAACAAAAAGCATGAAACACTCCTGAGTCACTCGTCAGTGTGGTAGCTTTCCTGTCTTGTCCTCAACTAGTCTATTGTGAAATCTCTTCTTTCTCGATCTCTGAAGGCTCGTACACACAAAACCCCCTCTTCAATCCTTCTACCACCACATATTCAGTCACCACTTCATTACTATTTGCTTCCCCATCAAGTAGCAGCACGAGTTCCTTTGGGTTTACCACGTGGTGGAGGACCATGGGATGCCGTCAGAGCTCGGAGGAGAAGGAAGCGGCCCGGCGCTCGCGGCGGATCGACCGCCACTTGCGCTCAGAGAGTCAGCGGCAGCGGCGTGAGATCAAACTGTTGTTGCTGGGCACCAGCAACTCTGGCAAGAGCACCATAGTCAAACAGATGAAGATCATCCACAGTGGAGGCTTCAATCTGGAAGCCTGCAAGGAGTACAAGCCACTCATCTTGTACAATGCCATCGACTCTCTCACCCGCATCATCCGTGCTCTCAGCACTCTTAAAATTGACTTTCACAATCCTGACCGCGCCTATGATGCTGTGCAGCTCTTTGCCCTTACAGGGCCAGCTGAGAGCAAGGGGGAGATTACTCCAGAGCTGCTAGGGGTAATGAAACGTCTGTGGGCAGACTCAGGGGTCCAGGAGTGCTTTCAACGATCCAATGAATACCACTTAGAGGACAACACTGCCTACTACCTAAATGACCTGGACCGCATTTCTGCACCCGAGTACATCCCCACGGTTGAGGACATCCTACGATCCCGTGACATGACCACTGGGATTGTGGAGAACAAGTTCACCTTCAAGGAGCTCACCTTCAAGATGGTAGACGTGGGCGGACAGCGTTCGGAGAGAAAGAAGTGGATTCATTGCTTCGAGGGCGTGACAGCAATCATTTTCTGTGTTGAGCTAAGCGGCTATGACCTCAAACTCTACGAGGACAACCAGACGGTAAGAAAATTCAGCTTTAAAAAGGCCCACCTTTTGTTCTGACAGTGCAAATGCTCTTATGCACAGATGCCTGAACAAATGCAGACAGGCAGCAGCCACTCAGAGTAGTGTGAAGAGGCACGAGGCAAATATCTACCCAATTTGCACACATTCAGTAATTATTATCTCTTGTTAAAAGTTAATTGCAGTCATGAGAGAGGGATGTTTCTCACCATCAGATTAGAACATTAAAGTGGAGACAATTCCTCTCTTTTATACAACAAACACCATTTATCCGATTTACTGTGTGGAATTTAGGTACCATTTATCTTATCAGCAGCATCCTAGTCTGTAAGATTACTTCTTATTCTTTGACAGGTAAACTTAAAAGCAGAGATATCTAATAATCACTTGCCATGTAGTTCAGTTTCATAGCTTGGATATTCATGTTATGAAACAGTCAATGTAAGAAATGGCTTCCGAAAAGTCATTTTTGCTGTGTCACTTCCTCTCTGTGCATCCCCTTCTAGAGCACAGATAAGCCTCCTGTGGTCACATGGATCCACCGAGACACACGTGGTTTTTAGTTCGTGTCAGAAACTGTTTGCTATAACATCACTCTGAAAGTATTAAGGGATATGTTCAAAACACTTTTTAGAATCGGTGCTGTTAGATATTTGCTGCCAATTAAGGTAACAATTGTTTGATTACTGAGTTTCCTGGAACAATTAAGAAATAAAGATTACTCAGTAAAGCCATTGAGGCTTACATAACTTGTATGTTTACTCTGGTCTCCTCTAAACCAATAAAATTATTAATTGCACATTTTCCTGAAAACCCTGGCAGGCAACTCTTAATAGAGACAAACTGAAGGGAGCAAATGCACAGTATCCAAATTTAGGGAATTTTGGTTGCATGATTTCTTCTAAGGAAAACAATTTTTTTTTGTCATTTTTATTTTTCAACAGGCAAAGGATCTAGGACTTTTTAATTCCCTGCATAAATCCAGATTCCAAAATAGTTGTCTCGATTAAAACATGAAGCTCTTCTCCTACCTTGGGCTAAATGTGCAAAAAACCCCACCGAAAAACAGTAAACTGTGGTTCCACTTTGTGCATTTGTTTTCTGTGTGGGAACATTTTGTAATGCTGCCACTTTACAGTGTAAAATTTGCAAAACACACCACTGAGCAAAACCAAACCATGTGCTGCTGCTGACAGGTGCTGCTGTTACAGCTGTGACGCCAATGAAATTTCTGATAACTGCTTGTTAAACAAATGTAATTACCACAATAAACAAAAATGAACTTAGCCACATTAATTCAGACTGATAGCCACGTGCGACATGGTACCCAAGACTACTCAAAACACATCTGGAATGATACTGCTTTACTGAACTTCATTTATAGTTTTAGTTTTCAATTTAGAAAGCCTTATCTACATTTTAAGTTCCTTATCTAATGTTTTTGGATGGTGAAATGGATTCTCTTTGCCTTAATTTAGTAATCACAGTTATTTTAAATCTGTCTAAAAGAGGGGAATGGCTTGTGTTTGTTATCTTCTCTTCATGGTTTTGGAATTTAAACGATTTCTTCTTCATAGCATATTCATCATCTTATCTGAGTGTTTTAGAAAAGTTACTTCTTGTTTAACTGCCTCCGGGATAACGGAGGATCAACAATATAATTGTATTTGGTTATGAGGGGAGATCGTCTCTTGCTTCACTTTTTCCACGATCCCAGCATCCACTTTCACCTTGATGTTTTACAGTCAACTCCAGAAATAGCTCAAGTGCAGAGGAAACTTGGTCATTGCTGGAAGTGGACTGGCCTGATAATGCATGGGTTACCCGGATAAAACAGGGTGTACATGGAGCCAGGTTGGAACATGAAATCAATTAGCTTTATAGGTTAAAAATAAAGTCTGAGGAGAAAATGCAGTATGGTGTTAATTGAGTTCACAGAATAAAGTGTGAGGTTGTACCTGTGAGAATTAGCAGATTGTGCAGGCACTGTATAGCAATGGGAGTTAACTGGTGCAAGGAAAAACAACTTTTATTATTCAAACAAAGGCGAGGAAAGCTATCAGAGTGGATAAATCCAAAGGAAGGTGAGTTATATGGATTGTCAGGGAAATACATGATATACTTATGAATTTAAAAACCAAAAATGCACTCATCAGCCACTTGATTGGGGACACCTTGCTAGTATTGGGTTGGACCTCTTTTGCCTTCAGAACTGCTTTAATGCTTTGTGGCATAGACTCAATAACGTGTTGGAAAGGTTCCTCAAAGATTTTGATCCACATTGACATAATAGCATCACAAAGTTGTTGCAGAGTCGGTTCCCACTCTACTACGACTCAGCGGTGCTCTACTAGATTGGGATCTGGCTGCTGTGGAGGCCATTTGAGTACAGTGAACTGTGTCTTGAACACCGCCACATTCAAGAAAGCAGTTTGAGATGATTGGAACTTTGTGTCATGGCAGAAGATACACTGTGGCCATAAAAGTATGAACATGGTCAATAGCAGCATCCAGCTAGACTGTGGAGCTGTTACTAAAGGGCCCAAAGTGTACAAAGAAAATATCTCCCACACCATTACACCACCAGCAGCATTCTGAACCATTGATACAAGGTAGGATGTAGCCATCTTTTTATGTTGTTTACAAGAAATTCTGACCCTACCATCAGAAAATTGAGACTCGTCAGACCAGGCAACATTTTTCCAATTTTCTCTTGTTCAATTTTGGTGAGCCTCTGCGAACTGATACCTTCAGTTTTCCGTTCTTAGATGACAGGAGTGGTACAAGGTTTGGATTCAGAGATGCTCTTTTGCTTATATCAGCTGTAACAAGTGGTCATTGGAGTTACTGTTGCCTTTTTGTCAGCTCAAAGCAGTTCGGCCATTCTCCCCTGACCTCTGACATCAACAAGGCATTTTGACCAGAGAACTGCCGCTCACAGGATATTTTCTCTTTTTCAAACCATTCTCTGTAAATCCTAGAGACAGTTGTGTGTGAAAATCCCACAAAAAACCTGAAATACTACAACCATGCCACAGTCAAAGCAACTTAAATTACCTGTCTTAATGATGTCACATACCTCCATGTCATTGATTGATTACACTTTTGTATTAATAAGCAGTGTATCTAATGAAGTGGCTGGTGTGTATAACTAGTTTTGGAGATATGCTGCCTCATCTGATTCAACCTGTATTTGTGTTCAATTAGTACAATTTGTATGTATTTATACATGCCTTGCAGTTTCAATTAAAATAGAAAATGCCAGCCCATTTACCATCATTGCTCTCAATGTAAAGTTGTGTTGACCGTGAATACACAGTTTTATTGTTTAGTTGGACAATTAATGCAATTCACACTTGTGTCAAGGGGAATTCTTGGCTGGAAAAGCAAGAGGAAAGATGTCTATGCTCTTTGGCTCAAAGTAATAATTTAATCATTAAGCATTTTTGCAAAAGCAAGTTTTGATCTTTCTCGGGCAACTTGACAAAGAGAAGAAAGAAAATGCATTTTTTAGAAGCTCTACTTTACACAGATCATTGTGAGCTCAGGCAGGTGAATGGGAACAACCCCACATAGCATTCCTTAAATAAAAAGTTTTTGCGTGAAAGCTTAGGGCCAACCCAGTGTGTATGAGGTGTGCTACATGCTAAACAAGTTGTCAGTCTGTCAGCTAAACCACATGCTGTGAAGTGACAGCGCTAATCACCGAGTCACATCAATCATACTCGTCAAAATTACACAAGAGAGCATGTAACTAATATTGCTTTATAATAACCATTGTCAACAATAATTTGTTAACTCTAGTGAAAACTAATAAAAAATAATGCTTATTACTAATGTTCTAATTTATGGTAGTTTGTATTGTTTACTGTACTGTAGCTATAAGGCATATATATATATAGACATCGGCACACATTATATTTTATATGCCATTTTAAGCATGTCTTAGTGGTTAACACATGCTGCCATTTTAAAACAAAAGTTTGATAATCAGGTAGTTTTCAGTCCAAAAGTATCAAATACTGCAGTTTTCTCAAAGCGGATAGTATCTAACATACAAACGAGGTGCACTTTGAGGTTTGTGCTGTATCAGCAAGACAAATCTCACAATTCATATGGGTTCATGTGATGAGACAAACCAAAACCAATAGTATTACAGTGCTGAAAAATCTGGTTAAAAATCTAAAGCTCTGCACAAAGTTTAAAACTACATTAGCATACAGGCAAGGTAAGCTGCTCAAAAACAGCCAGAGAAGAACAAGTTAACATGTTTGTTACACAGAGAAATTGTGTGTCTGAATTAATCTACCAAAGCTATTCGACTCTTTGTGAAAAGTAATTACCCCTTAAATCTAATACTTGGTTGAAAAAATGCAATCAAGTGTTGGTGATAACTGACGATGAGTCTTTCACATTACTTTGGAGGAATTTTGGCCCACACTTCCTTGCAGAATTGTTTTAAATCATTCACCTTGGAGGACTTTTTAAGCAGAAAAGGCCTCTTCTAAGGCCACTTTAAAAACCTTCATTCAGAGGTGGACTTGCTGCTGTTGGACATAAACTAATATCTGAATATTTTCCTTCAGGATTTTCTGGTAGAGAACAGAACTCATGGTTCTGTCATTCGTCCAGGCCCTGAAGCAGAAACCAGACCCAGACCATCACACTACCATCTCCATGTTTGACTGCCGGTGTGATGCTCTTTTTACAAAATGCTGTGTTAGTTTTACTCCCAAAGTGACGGGACTCAAACCCTCCAAAAGTTCAACTTTGAAACTCATGGATGCCACTTTTGCCCTGTCTCTTTCTCATTGTTGAATCATGAACTCTGACCTTAACTGAGGAAAGTGAGGCCTACAGATCCTTAGATGTTGTTCTGTACTTTACTGTCATTTACTTTTTGTGGTTAAAAAAAAGCAAAATTTTAAAAAAAGTGCAGATTCTGACAAAAATGGTGATTACAAAGCGAAACATTGGTGACTTTTAAAGCATTAAAACTAAAATGAATTAGTATTCAGTACAGAATGCAGGGCACACGTGTGTGAAGCAGGAAGTGTAAGACTCTTATGTAACAAGCAGTGTCAAAACTCTATGGCTTGTCTTACAACAGACACAACAAAGACTATACATGTCCAAAGTCTGTCGTTTATGCAGCACTACATATAAAATACATATGTATAACAGATATTTATATCGGATACTTGGTGGTTTAAAATTGAGGAACTTGGGTATAAATTCTGCCACACCACACCCAATAAATCTACATGATCATCAGGTTGCAGTATTACACCACAGCTACATCGCAAAGGTTGCTGGAAACAAGCAGCTTCCGTTCAGGGGAAACATTTTTTACACATTTCTGAGAACTGTTATATTTTCCATCTTTTTAAGTCAGGCTATAAGGAGTCAGCAATGTAGACTCCAAAGATTTAGATAACAAGGCATGACCACATCCTTGCTTTAACATTTTGCAAGATAATCTGCAATAAAGTTGAAATCAAAAGCAGCAAAATGAAGCTGGGTTGACACATTATAATAATGTTGTTAGAGCAGCTGGCTCCATAATGAGGCATTTTAAAAGTCTTTAAATATCTCTGACCTTGTTAAAAGCATGTCAGTAACACTGAATAAATTTGCACTAAGGTTACTGCGCAGTATGCAAATTATTTGCGTAGACTCATTCATGTTTGTTTTTATTGCATCACAAATATCAAACATTTTATTCAATGAAAACACTTGGAAAGATTATTAACATCTACATTAGAAGTGCCACAATTGAGTCACAGCATGTAAAACCATTAGTTGGTGGGAATTAAAACTTTGCATTACAGCAAGTTTCTCATGAACAAAAACTAGGGTACTGATTCAACAGTCGTACCCAGGAGTGACTCATCAGTTTTCATTTAAGTGCATCTCTGACTCACTGATTTCTCAGAGTAAGGTGAAAGTGCTGTAGGTTTGAACCCAGTCATTGAAGGATGGTTTAATAGAAAAGTTTGCCCTGAGGCTTCGTAAGAAATATGTAAGAAATATATTAAATATAGTGACAAACAACACAAGAGGACTGAAAAGGGAAGCTGAATTGCACAACCACATTTGGTGTGTGGTCGTTGTTGGTGTTCTTAACAGTCATTAGAACTTTTGAGACATTCATCAGATTTTTCTGCGCATGTTTACAAATAAATTTAAGCTGCTTTCAAGAACAAAAGGTCCCATTTTATTGTTATAGCTTAATGCTGTGACCGGTTATCACTTAAGTGGTTTCAGCATTCAGGATTCATACAAGCTGAAAAAAATCAGAACTCATCTGACTGATAAAACACGGGTTCCGTTTCCATGCATCAACTCGCGCAAGACAGAAAATACACCATAATAATTACAGTATATTTACCCATCATCCCATTCCCTGATGCATTTTTGCTGTCCCATCCCTGTCTTCATAATGAATCGGTTACCACGGCTACTGTTGCTTAGCAACAGGCCAGTCAAATGCTCCTAATCCTGTGCTGTTGACAGTGAGCTGTGACTAGGGAAGGGAGGATGAGAAGGGAAAGGAGCGGGGGGGGGGGGGGGGGGGGGGGTACAATAAACAGCAGCGCTGGAGAGAATAGATGAAGTTTCATGCATGTATTGTGTTCCTGTTCGAGTGTTTGTGTTATTATGAATATGTAGCGCAGGTTTATATGCAACAGCTGACGCCGAGCAACTGCAGTCAATTCTTTTTATCTGTGAGGGGAAAATGAAAAGCATAGATATGAGATTAGCGCTTGCTTAAGCTTGTGTTTGCCAAACATGAGCACAGACACCGACTGTACTGTCAGCTCTACTTCTATTGTTTCATTTATTATTTCAGTAATCTCTCAAATGGGAATTCATTACCTGTCACATGAAAGGACGCTGGAAATCAACGAATAGGGTTTCACGTTTTTGAATGTGGACCTTTGTTGTGTGTGCCTTATCTTTCGAGCTACAGCAGAGATGATGTGCAAACGGGCCTGGATGTAAAACATTTTCCCTGATCGGTGACTTTGAATAGCATTGGCTGTTTTTCAGAATCGCTCGGGCATTAAATGTGTTTCAGACAGATAGTTTTTTTCAGAAATATTTCCAGCCCGTGCTTCTTAACTGGCTAATGGGTTATCAAAGGCATTACCATCATGTTTCTAAATTGCTTTGTATCAAATAATGGTGTTTTGGAAAAAGAGCTTTCCATTATATGACTAAGAATACAGAAGATATATATGGCCCTTGTTATAGTGACATACAAGCCTAGTACCTGTCATGGCCTCTATATTTTTCTTAGAGTGCTTTGAACTTTGTCTTATTCACATCATTGTCATAATAAGGTGACAGACAAAAATATAAAAAAAAAATAGCCTAGATGAATTTGTTAAATTTGTTTAGCTCATGTTCAACTTTTTTTTTAAAAGTGCTTCTGGTCATGTGTACAAATACATTGTTTCTATGTTTGTTTGCCTGTTCTTAACAGCTACACCCTGCAGTGTTGCTGCCCACAGTAACAACATTAGTAATTAAAAAGAGAGTGGAAATAGAAAGGGAGCGGCCTGAATAATGCAACTCTCAGGTACAACAGGGAAAAAAAGAAATATGTTGACAGAAAAAAAGCAACCTTGGCAGATAGATGCAGGGCGTCATTTCTTGTCAGGCAGTGACATGTAAATTTAACCTTAATGAGTAATGGAGAGATGGCTGCACACTTAAATGGCTTGTATTTGGGAAACAAAGCAATGACACAGTGATGAACTTCCTCATTAATACTTAAGCTTAATTAAAGCCCACACCGCTCTCTTGAGTACTCTGGCAGGAGGAGGTGAGGGGGGAAGCAGCGTGTGTGTGGGTGTGTGTGCGTGCACATGTGTGTGAGCATGTCTGCATCAGTGGGTGCTTGAAGCAAAGGAGGGGGTCTGCGTACTTTGGGGACCCCCAACCCTGCTCTCCTTCCACCCCCCGTTAGGAAACACTTGCTGTAAAGTGATAGGTGGCCAGGTGATGAGACTTGAGAGTCCCTTGGCTCAGCTGGCTGTCTCCTGCTATACTCTCTTTACCATGTGGGATCTTGTTTTGACACCCTGGAAAAAGAAGGAGTGAACTCAAACAGCCTGACAGGACCATATGCGGTATACAATGTTTGGGTCTCAGCACCCGGGATGCATACTTGTGAAGGAAGGAGAGCTTGTGATTCAATCTGATTAGGTAGCGACATGGGACTGGTAACAGAAAGGAAAACAGACAGACAATAAAAGAAAAAGGCACTTAAATGCTTCAGTGCAGAGCAGATTTGGCAAACACACTCTTATGCAATTTGTATTGAACACTAAAGCCAAAATTATTTCCTTCTTCCTGTTTTTTCTCATTTTGATTTTTTCAAGCAATTAGCTAATTTCTGGATGGGACAATAAGGCTTTAAAAAGACATTTAGACAGAGCCCGGTGAGTTGATCACCTTCTGTTACAACAGATTTTTCTTTTTACTTTTGAGGCAGTTTCCTTCAGTGGTGCATTTATTATTGGATACTCTGTCAAACTGTTGCATTGAAAGCAAAAATGACTGCCAGGGAGCCATTTAATGATTCTCAAAGTTAATGGTTTAGTGCATACTGATTTTTGAGTTTTTCTTTAGCTTTCTACTACACTATTTCAGTTATGCTCAAAAAAGCATATATTTTATTTTATTTTATTATTTTTTTTTTCTTTCAAAGGTCTTTTTATTAGACAAAGGTTCCAATACAATGTATACAATAACAAAAAATGCTTCAGAATATTCCAAAATTTCAATCTTGTTCCCACCCTAACCCCTAAAACAACAAATAATTGGCAGCCTGCTGCCCAACTAAACCAAAAAACAAACAGAAAAAAAAACAAACAAAAGCAAAAAACAACAAACAGACTCATAAAAGAAAAAAACAAAACAAAAAATAAATAAATAAATAAATAAATAAATAAATAAATAAACAAGAGGGGGGGGGGGGGGTTCCTTGGACTACTCAGTAACAGTAGTTGTGGGCCTTTCAAAGAAGTCCAGAAAGGGAGACCACAGTTTATAAAATTTATTTTTAGACCCACGAACTGTATATCTAATTTTTTCTAAATCCATACAAGACATTACATCTTTTAGCCATTGCGTGTGTGAGGGGGGAGAAGAGTCTTTCCACTTCAGCAGTATAGCTCGCCTGGCCAACAATAATGAAAAGTTTAATGTTTTGAGTCTGGAGTTGGACAGATTCAGATTCTGGTCCGCACCAAACATAGCACAGAGTGGCTCTGGTTCAATTTGATGCTGCAGGGCTTCAGACATGGTATGGAAAACAGATTTCCAAAAGGTGGACAAAGAAGGGCAGGACCAGTACATATGAAACAATGTACCAGGGGCACCCCCACACCTTACACAGGCTGGGTCCACCCCTGGGTATATGTGTGCCAGTCTATCCCTGGACCAATGCCCCCGATGAACTATCTTAAATTGGATGAGTGTATGTCGAGCACACATTGATATATTGTGAACCTGGCCAAGGATAGAGTCCCACAGTTCATCCGTAATACGAAAGGTAAGGTCCTTTTCCCATTTAGATTTGATAGCAGCTACTGAAGAGCCTTGTAAATTTGAAATTGAGCTGTACAAGGCTGATATTATGCCCCTTGAGGTTGGGTTTACCATTAAAAAATCATCTACTGGATTGTGTGGAGGCATCTGGGGGAATTCTGCTGTCACACTCTGCACATAGTGTCTGGCCTGTAAGAACCGAAAAAACTGAGCTGCAGCTATGCCAAATTTGGCGGATATTTGAGAAAAACTTACAAATTGTCCATCTTCATATAAGTCTGCAAAGGATTTTAGGCCCTTTTTATGCCAGATATGAAAAGCATTATCTGCCATTGAGGGAACAAATAGGTGGTTCGCTGCAACCGGGCTTTGAAGTGAGAAAGCCCGGAGACCCAGACTCTTCCTAAACTGAGACCAGATTCTAAGAGATTGCTGGACAACTCTATTATTACTGGGTAGAGGCAATACCAAAGGGAGTGATGAACCTAAAGTCGCAGGTAGAGAAATTTTCCCACTTGAATATGACTCCATGGCAACCCAAACTGGCGGTGATGGTTCGAGATGGTAGTGTCTCCAATACAATAAACACCTGATATTGGTGGCCCAATAATAGTACTGGAAATTAGGGAGGCCTAGACCTCCAACCGGCTTGGGCCTTTGAAGAATAGATTTCTTCAATTTGGGAGGTTTACCATTCCAAATAAATGAAGTGATTAGTGAGTCTAGAGATTTAAAAAATGATTTTGGAATCAAGATAGGGAGGCATTGAAAAACATATAAGAATTTTGGAAGTAGCATCATTTTCACTGAGTTAATCCTACCTATTAAAGATAAGGATAATGGGGACCATCTGGACAGCATGTGCTTGCACTGTTCCAGCAGGGGGAGGAGATTCTTCTTAAACAAACAATTAAATTGCTTTGTGACACATATCCCAAGGTAATCAAAGTGATCTGTGACTATTTTAAAGGGAACATTTACCAAATCCAGATTTTGAGCACTCTCGTTAATCAAAAACAGTTCACTCTTATTCATATTAATTTTGTATCCAGAGAGGCGACTAAAAGCATTCAATATATTAAGTACAGCGGGTAAGGAGGTAAGCGGGTTCGAAAGAAATAGAAGAAGGTCATCGGCATACAGTGAAACTCTATGCTCAATCCCCCCCCTCCATATGCCCTTTATGTCCCCATTACCACGGATTGCAATTGCTAATGGCTCAATTGCAAGGGCAAAAAGCAAAGGGCTTAAAGGGCAGCCCTGTCTCGTTCCACGGTGGAGCCTAAAATGGTCAGAGTAGCGACAGTTAGTTACCACTGAAGCCGTGGGGCTTGCGTAAAGAAGTTTGATCCATGAGCAAAATAAGGGGCCCATCCCAAACCTTTCTGAAGTAAAAAACAAATATTCCCACTCCACCCTATCAAATGCTTTTTCCGCGTCCATAGCAATAAGGCATTCAGGCACAACATGGCTGGGGGCATAGATAATATTAAAAAGTCGCCGTATGTTAAAGAAGGCGTGCCGATTTTTTATAAAGCCAGTTTGGTCGGGAGATATTATAGCAGGAAGAATTTTTTCCAGCCTGTGCGCCAGTAGCTTAGACAGAATTTTAACATCCGTGTTTAACAGAGATATAGGCCTATAAGAAGCACAGTCAGTCGGGTCCTTGCCCTTCTTAAGTAACACTGTGATACAGGCCTGGTAGCATGATGAAGGAAGTGCCCCAGAGTCTAGCGACTCTGTAAAAACTTCGCAAAGGAAAGGGGCCAAATCGTCCGAGAATATTTTATAAAAGTCTGCAGAAAATCCATCAGGGCCTGGAGATTTCCCAGATTTCATAGATGCTATTGCCGCCTGAATTTCCGCCTTTGAGATAGGGGCTTCCAGAGTCTGTCTGAGCTCTGGGGAAAGCGAGGGCATGTCAATGGAGTCAAAAAAACCATGTAAATCTTTTACATTAACAGTAGATTCTGATGTATATAACTTAGAATAAAATGAAGAAAAAATGTCATTAATCGCCTTCTGATCCCTAGTCACCACTCCATCGTCCGCCTTCAAGCCAGTTATAATTTGTTTAGCCCTAATACCCCGCAGTTGGGTAGCCAAAAGCTTACCAGTCTTTCCACCATGTTCGTAAAAATCGCTCTTGTTCCTAATCAGACATCCTTCCACTTGTCGAGTGGAAAGTAGATTGAGTTTGGTTTGTAAACTTAAGCGTTCTTTATATAGCGCCGGTGATGGAGACTGAGCGTACTGCCTGTCGATGTTTAAAATCTGGTCTGAAATAAGCTTCTGGTCCCGCTGATCACACTGTCTTTTAAATGCTGCCACTGAGATGATTTCTCCTCTCAGAAATGCCTTCAGAGCCTCCCACACAGTCCTGTTTGGCATACCAGGTGTTCTATTCTCAGTAAGAAAAATTTTAACTTTAGAAGAGATGTTAGAAACAAATTGTTCATCCGTGAGCAGCAACGGATCCAGTCTCCAGAGCTTTCTCACAGAGTCGCAGCCCTGAAAAGTTATTTTGAGCACGAGGGGGGCATGATCAGAGACAGTAATACTTTCATAGCTGCAGGATCTAATATTATTAATTAGCAAATTGTCAATAAAAAAATAATCTATTCTACTGTAGGTGTGGTGTACGTGTGAGAAGAAAGAATAATCTCTACCAGTAGGGAATAAAAACCGCCAGGGATCCGTGAGACCATAATCTTCAAGAAAAGACTTGACATAAGTTGCAGATTTATTAAGAGTAGCAGGTTTGGGGGATGAACGATCTAATACCGCATGCATATAAAGATTAAAATCGCCCCCCAGAATCAAAGAACGAGTGAGAACAGGCGTTGAAAAAACTTTTTTTCAAAAAAAGTTGAAAAAAAGCATATATTATTCTGACTTTACAGTTCACTCTTTACTTGAACAGTCTGTAAAGATTACAGCTTTCACCAGACTAGCTTGCTTTCATTTCGTCTGGCTAACTATCACCACTCAATCCACTTTATCTCAGTTATTTCTCAACCTAATTTTTTCAACATGCAGGGGTGCCTCCAGGATTTTTAAAGTGGAGTGGCACAAGCTGTGCCAATAACCAGTAAAAGGAGGGTCCCTGGAAAATTTGAAAGTCTTAAATGAAAACCCAGGAAAGCAGAAATATGTGCACAGACCTGCTTCCTTAAACATGGATTAGAAGATGTCGCTACCTCCATAATAAGACAGCAGCTGCACTGAATCACACACAAGCAAGGTAAGGGTAACATAATCTAGTTAGAAAAATTAAAATATGTTACATTTTACTGAGTGCTAGAAGAGTTAGACTGGTTGGCAACTACCTACCAAGCAGCGGTTGTTAGGGAAAAGTGAATATTGCTTAAAGGTCTCTGGAGGTTGCTGTCAGTGGCTGAAATTGAAATTGATTGCCAAAATCCCAGTTGTAAAGACTTAGAGACCAGTCTGGTAGAGACCCCTGGTAACGACCAATCACATGTTTTCCTGTTGCTGAGTGGACGCTGGAAGTTGCCTGCTGTTGCTAGGTGAAAATAGTTGCACTATAGCACTGCATTGACAACCTCCTTCAAATTGCTTTGGTCTCTAGAAGATTGCAGCCATTGCCCATTGAAAGATGTTTAGTTGTGTGCAAACAATAGCCAGCTATTTGCTAAGCGGTGGTGATACTGTGAAACTTTGCCCTCAAAGCAAAATTAGCATATTTTGAAATGTGATGGTTTCATGATTTAGGCACGGCATTTACTATGGTCTGTGTTTCCAATCTGTGTCGCACTTTTCAAAGTTTCATTACTGCTCCATGGTTAGTTACAGAGTGTGCAAAAAGTTGGCGTCTTCCGTACAAACTACGGGTGACTGTGGTAATCTGCTAGCAATGAAAGCAATCACAAAGAGCTTTTTAGTAGAGCTCCCGCTTTGCCACCAATTTCACCAAACAACAGCCAGCAATCCACACACCCACTAGCAAACAGTCACGGAGTGCTCATTTTTCCCTAGCGACAGTGGTTGCCAGGTGGCACTCAACTGGTCTGTGTGACTGAGGCCTTAGAGGACGACAGGCAGTGGACCAAACCACTGTAAAGTACTGTATTCACGTATTGTTTCCCATTCAGGATTCAACTAGTAGCTTGATATACTATTATTTAACATTACATAATTATCTATTTACAGTGCCTTGATGAAGACAGTTGTTGTACACGGTACCTCTGTTAATAAGGCTTAAAAGGTGGCTGCCGGTCAGGAAGAGGCAGAATGTACAAGGAACCAGGACTGAAACTTCGGACTGTTTGTATCACAAATTCAGTTTCAGTTTCACAGTCAATACACCCCTGGTTGCATTTCTGCTCTTTCAGTGAACTGCAAAACAATTAGCATAAGGAAGGGTACTGTAGTTAAAATGAATAATCACTGGATGTACAAAAAATAAAACTAGCTAAAGTATAAACAATATATAGAGGTTAATTAGGGGGTAAATATCAAGCCTGAGGAAACTTTGGTGAAAGTGTATGGAGATTGTGATGTATATGTGAGTGAGTGTGCTTTTATTGCTTAAAACTAGCACTGAAATGAATAAAATAATTACAAGAAAACATAAAAAATGCACTAACACAGTCTGTGCATGTGAATGCGGTCTTCTTGGAACACATTAACAGCTTTAAATGCATTTTTTGGAGCAGTATCTAAGGGCTACCTGCAATACAAGTTTCTCATAACTGCAGTCTTTTCATCATTATCCAAAAATAATGCACTTACACCACTGAATTATGAGGGTTTACTTTGAATCTGGCAGCGATTGCCTAATCCTGTGCTATTTCCCTCGGTATCACTTTTTTTTCATGCTGTGTAGATCTTGTGATTTGCTCAGAGCATCATGTTGTTTCTGTAACCTTTTAAACAGCAGCGTTTCATCTGACAACCTCCCAGTCACAAGCTACTGGCCACTCGCCACATGCCAGCAGATGCCATGAACAGATCAGCTTTCTCTTTCTTAGCTTTGCCTTATACAATCAACATCACATGAGCACAGCTGTAAGAAAGCGCATACATACTCATGTTCGCAGGCTTTTTGTTTTTTCTTAAGCACCCTAACCTGCATGTTTTTAAAGATTACTGCAACACGCTATCAAAAATGAGCTGCATAAAGTTTCAAAAAAATACATAACTGTGGTAGTCTCATTTCTCTCGCTAGTAGTCCTCTCTGCTCATCCCTTACTTTAACTCGTGACTAACAGATTTGTCTGCAGGATACAGCAGGCATCAGCGATTTCCATCAGAGAGTTGTGAAATCTATTTTTTTTATCTCACTTTAGAGAAAATGAATGTGACATCTAATGTGGTCCTACGGCTAAATGTGATAATTGACCCACTTTTTGAAAAGCTCCAATGTTATTTATCAAAGTTTAAGGCTGAAGGTGAACTTTGTCATCAAGCCACAACAGTTATAGCATGCTAGGGGAAAAAAAGTTTTCAGCATCCAAATGAACCATAACGGAAAAGAGGTAGGCACTGAGAGGAAGAAATCAGTGTTGTTCTTATTATCCTTCTGTAAGCTTTCCTAAGTCTCAGCTGCACAGTGTTTCTGTTATGACAAACTATATAAGGCCATAGAAGTGTGTTCCACATGAGCCACTCACATTTTCTTATATGTGAGCTACTCTTTAGGGAATAAGTTAGTTTGTTTGACTAAAGACTTGAACACGTTTTCCCTGACTGATCATTTCACTGTGTAGGACTTGGATTAAGCAAGCAGCGGAAGAAGAGATAATCAGCAGTTTTAGAGGAGAGCATGAGAGTTCAAACAAAGGTCTGCGGCTGTCTTAGTCTCAAGTCTGTGTTGACATAACAGAGAAGGCGTACCTTTGGCTAGTCTAGTAGATGTCTGTGACATGTGCTGGATGATTTCAGACTTAACATGTCCTCATTTACCTGAAATCTCGTCACGAGCTACCAGAATGAGTCCAGTTCGGTTAGTCTATGTTCTTAACTCTTCACAATGCAAAAATCTGGGCTGGTTTGAGTTGTTATTACAAACTAAATGCTACATTTTCTTTGTCATGAAGTCATTTTTCTCATGATCTAATCCCCCCCCCCCCTACTTTTCTTCCCTTTTCTCCTCCACACAGAGCCGTATGGCCGAGAGCTTGCGTCTGTTCGACTCCATCTGCAACAACAACTGGTTCACCAACACGTCGCTCATCCTCTTCCTCAACAAGAAGGACCTGTTGGCTGAGAAGATAAAACGCATTCCCCTGACAGTGTGCTTCCCCGATTACAAAGGTCAAAACACCTACGAGGAGGCAGCTGTCTATGTGCAACGGCAGTTCGAGGACCTCAACCGCAACAAGGAGACCAAGGAGATCTATTCGCACTTCACCTGTGCCACCGACACCAGCAACATCCAGTTCGTGTTTGATGCTGTCACGGACGTGATCATCCAGAACAATCTGAAATACATTGGGCTATGCTAGGACCTGACACGGGTGGGGTGGGGTGGTGGTAGGGGGTGAAAAGCGGGCTGCCGTTAGCCTGCCGCGAGGCTGGATAAACAAAGGCATGTTAGCCTGCCGGGCAGTTTATCTCTTTGAAGAGGGGGCAACAGAGGACTGGAAAGGAAATGAGTTAGTAAGACAGTGAGGGATGGACAATACTGTAGATTCAAGTGTTTCAATGGAAACAACAGAGCTGATGGTCCATGGTTGAGGTGGGATTTCTACCCTACATGTTTGCACTGAATATGAGTATGCAGAGACACCCAAACACATGCACACCAACACGCATCCTTATAGTTTGCTCACACGTGCGATCTTCAGTCAGACACTGGTTTGACAAGGCAACACTGGAAAATTTTTAGAAAGCTGCCCCCAACTGCCTGTCAAACCTGAAACCTGAGTCAGTTAATGCTGCTTAATTGAAAATAATTTCTGCAGAATCAATGCTCTCTTTTGGCTTTTTACCCAAACAATAGTAAACGGCGAGGGCACCTGAGGAGACACAGATATAGAGACAGAGAGAAAGCCTGTATTTCTGGGGAAACAAGAAGTCAGTAAACATGACGTCACAGGTTTTCTGTCTAAAAGAGGAAACTGCCACAGTCTAAAGTCGAAGTGAAATATGTTTTCTACGCACCATTTCTGTTCTTTCCTTATCAGCTGTCTGTTGTAGTTCTTTTCCTCTCTTTCTTTTATCTTTTTGCGCTTTAAAAAAAAAAGAAAAGAAAAAAAGAACATGTCTCTCAAACCAGCTTTTACAGCAGGTCCCTGACTCAATACCTGGAGCATGTTACACTCGGAAGAGTCAAAAGTATTTTTCATTACCGTTTCCAGCAAGAGACAAAAAAAAAAGCAGTGCCAAGATCAGTTTGTAAATAAATCTGGATCCCATCCTTTATGTTAATTTTTTTTTCTTTTTTTTGGTTTAGTTTTTATGGATGAAGACATTAAATCATGCATGATTTTGTTACTTTGGGATACTAATATATTTTCTTTGGGATTATGTTCCTCTTTTCCTAGGTTCTAAATAATATATTCCCAAAAATATATATTAAAGTCAAACACTGTGTACGATTGTACAGTTGTCAGAGAGGAATCTATTGAAAAGAGTTATATAAATATAATAATGATGATCAGAATTTTTATGGTGACAATGCTAACGGCGATGATGAATATACTGGTGATGAAGATAATCTCACTACAGAAGCTTGGGGGTGAAAGGGGAGACTGTAGAAGAACCTGAAAACAAAGAAGCAAACTTTCAAAGTTCAATCATCCTTGCATTATCTAAATGGAAATTGTTAAACCAGTCAGTCAGTATGATGTGTAAATATACTGTAAGGTACACTCTTTGTTCAAACAACATGAAAAATAACGGTTGAGTTGGGATGCTGTGAGTGCGATAAAGAGAGAGTGAGAGACAGAGGAGGAAGATCCCACTCCACTCCTCCTCTTACCCTTTCTTTTTTTAGTTCAGAGAACAACTCAGCCAAGGGCTTGACTTTACAGGATGTCCACTTCAACAACAGACTAAAACGATGAAACAAACAAACAAAAAAAGACGTATAAAAGGACAATAACTATTAATAAAACAACTTATGCAAATTTTTATGGTGTAGTAAATGTGTTTTTGGGTGGTGATTGTGTCAACAGTGTTTTAAATGTGTTTGGGAGGGGAATGTTTATAGAGGACGGACTGCCGCAGGCCCTCCGTATTCTTTCGTAATTATGCTGCATCGAGTGATTTTTTGCAACTCGGAATAGAGCACCCTGTCTGAAACTTTGCTTCCATCTTCAGTGTCCAAACAATGACAAAAAAGTGTTTGTCCTCCTCGTACAATGTAGCCACTGGGCCAAGCAGAACTCGGACCTAAAGTATGCAATTAAATCACTGCAGAATGAACTCGGCCTACGTGTGATTGGGTGACGGTGCACAGCAGCACGCAGACTTCATTCTAATTAGTGTATAAACTCCAGCATCACCAGGTGGGCTGATAGAGTCCACAAATATTTTTGGATTTTTGCACTTCTTAGTTTTTAGTCAAGTAGTCATTTTAAACTTCCCATACTCTAAATGAAGAAGATATGAAAATACTTTCACTGTATTCAAACCTATAATAGGATGATATGACCCTGTGGCCATCCTAGTACGCTCAAGTGGAACAAACTTTTTCGTGTTTGATTTAGCATTCAGTGTGTCACACAGGGGACCAAGCGTTAAATAAAACTACTACTATTTTGCCTTTTACATCCTGCTCCTTTCATCATGATCTACATCCATGTGTGGGAAATGTCTTCAGGTCATCGGGATATTGTTTTGTGGACTGATTGAACCAACAGTGGGAATCTGTTTGAGGGATGAACATAAATAAAATTCATTTCTGAGAAGGCTGAAATTGTGCCTTATGACTGTCATGTGGTTGGAGTTGGTGCCAACTTTGAAAACTGAGAGAGAAGTTGCTGCAAAAAAAAAAAAAAAGGTCAAAGTCCTGCATTTCTTTCATTAATTTGTTTATTAATTCAAATGAGACTGGAGTTTAAATAATTTTTTTTTCAAAAAAATTTGAAGTACAAACTGGTCGGCCTTATGCTGTCAGAGGGTATTACTAAGCAGCTCATTGTGACACTGACAGAGGTTTTTAGAGAAAAGTAACACAAAAAAGCAGTAAAATGTTTCAACACACTCAACAAACCTTTGGTGATGTGTACAGATCTGTGTTTTGTGGTCTAATAACTCTTAAGAAATAGCGCTAGAAATGATCGCAAACAGTTTAGCTTGCCAGGACTCATGACAGCTTAAAATTTCATTTTCTAAATACAGTAAAAACAAAAATGCACTCTTGTTGGCAAATCCCATTAGTTTTAACAATTTTTGAAATACTCACAGCAGTCCATCTGGAAACCAGTAATGTTCAAATTAATATAAATCACCTTTCATCCTCATTTGATGCTCAATTTGACCTCCAGCAGGTCGTCTGGCCCAGGTCTACGTTTCTAAATGCATTGAGTTCAGAGTGATAGACCAAGAGTTTGTCACTGAACACGCTGGTAAGTATGAAAATAATGTGAATCACATGCTGCCTTTGTAGCCAGAACAAAGTCCGATTTTGGACTGACCTGTCAGACAGCAGCCTTTATGATCAAAATAGCTGGCATATTTCATCCCTGCAGAAGAAACTAGAAGAAATGCTCAGGACTTCACCAATACATGTGACATGATATTTTTTTCAGTACATTGTGTATATACATTGTAAAAAGATGCAAAAATAATTATTCCCCAAGAAAATTAACAAAGAGTGATCTAGAGTAACAAAAATTAGTATGGTAACAGGGCTAAAATAAAGATGATGGAAGGTTCCCTAACTTTTTAATGGTCAGTGTTCCCAACATTTTGAGATATTTAAAAAAAGAATATAGAATCTTGTGATCTGCTATATTTTAAACTTACCAAAATGAAAAAAAAAAAAATCTATCAGAATATTAGATGTATATACATATATAACACCCAGCACGCCCCTGCGGGCAGTTTATCCTTCAAGCTCGGGTCCTCTACCAGAGGCCTGGGAGCTTGAGGGTCCTGCGCAGTATCTTAGCTGTTCCCAGGACTGCGCTCTTCTGGACAGAGATCTCCGATGTTAGTCCCGGGATCTGCTGGAGCCACTCGCCTAGCTTGGGAGTCACCGCACCTAGTGCTCCGATTACCACGGGGACCACCGTTACCTTCACCCTCCACATCCTCTCGAGCTCTACTCTGAGCCCTTGGTATTTCTCCAGCTTCTCGTGTTCCTTCTTCCTGATATTGCTGTCATTCGGAACCGCTACATCGATCACTACGGCCGTCTTCTTCTGTTTGTCTACCACCACTATGTCCGGTTGGTTAGCCACCACCATCTTGTCCGTCTGTATCTGGAAGTCCCACAGGATCTTAGCTCGGTCATTCTCCACCACCCTCGGGGGCATTTCCCATTTTGACCTCGGGACTTCCAGGTTATACTCGGCACAGATGTTCCTGTACACTATGCCGGCCACTTGGTTATGGCGTTCCATGTATGCCTTGCCTGCTAGCATCTTGCACCCTGCTGTTATGTGCTGGATTGTCTCTGGGGCATCTTTACACAGCCTGCACCTGGGGTCTTGCCTGGTGTGATAGATCCCAGCCTCTATGGATCTTGTACTCAGAGCTTGTTCTTGTGCTGCCATGATTAGTGCCTCTGTGCTATCTTTCAGTCCAGCTTTGTCCAGCCACTGGTAGGATTTCTGGATATCAGCCACCTCCTCTATCTGCCGGTGGTACATACCGTGCAGGGGCCTGTCCTTCCATGATGGTTCCTCGTCTCCCTCCTCTTTCTTGGGTTTCTGCTGCCTGAGGTATTCACTGAGCACGCTGTCAGTTGGGGCCATCTTCGTGATGTATTCTTGGATGTTCGTTGTCTCATCCTGGATTGTGGTGCTGACACTCACCAGTCCCCGCCCCCCTTCCTTCCGCTTAGTGTACAGCCTCAGGGTGCTGGACTTGGGATGAAACCCTCCATGCATGGTAAGGAGCTTTCTTGTCTTGATATCAGTGGCTTCTATCTCCTCCTTTGGCCAGCCTATTACCCCAGCAGGGTACCTGATCACGGGCAGGGCGTACGTGTTGATGGCCCGGATCTTGTTCTTACCGTTCAACTGACTCCTCAGGACTTGCCTGACCCTCTGCAGGTACTTGGTGGTTGCAGCTTTCCTAGCGGCCTCTTCATGGTTCCCATTCGCCTGCGGGATCCCCAGGTACTTGTAACTGTCCTCTATGTCTGCAATGTTGCCTTCTGGTAGTTCAATCCCCTCAGTTCTGACTACCTTCCCTCTCTTTGTTACCATCCGACTACACTTCTCCAGCCTGAACGACATTCCAATGTCATTGCTGTATAGCCTGGTAGTGTGGATCAGTGAATCAATGTCTCGTTCACTCTTGGCATACAGCTTGATGTCATCCATGTACAGGAGGTGGCTGACAACTGCTCCGTTCCGTAGTCGGTATCCGTAGCCAGTCTTATTAATGATCTCACTGAGGGGGTTCAGGCCTATGCAGAACAGCAGTGGGGACAGAGCATCTCCTTGGTAGATCCCGCACTTGATGGTGACTTGTGCTATGGGCTTGGAGTTGGCCTCTAGTGTTGTACGCCACATCCCCATTGAGTTCCTGATGAAGGCTCTTAGGGTCCCATTGATCTTGTACAATTCTAGGCATTCCAGTATCCAGCTGTGGGGCATTGAGTCATAGGCCTTCTTGTAATCAATCCAGGCAGTGCACAGGTTGGTCAGTCTGGTCTTGCAGTCTCGGCTGACTGTTCTGTCTACCAGTAGCTGGTGTTTTGCGCCTCTGGTATTCTTGCCAATTCCTTTCTGTGTCCCGCTCATGTATTGACCCATGTGCCTGTTCATCTTAGCCGATATGATGCCTGACAGGAGCTTCCATGTAGTACTGAGGCAGGTTATTGGTCGGTAGTTGGAGGGGACTGGTCCCTTCTTGGGGTCCTTGGGGATCAGGACCGTCCGACCTTCGGTTAGCCATTCCGGGTGTCCCTCGTTAACTAGCAGCTGGTTCATTTGTGCTGCCAGACGCTCGTGGAGTGCAGTCAGCTTCTTTAGCCAGTAGGCGTGAACCATGTCGGGCCCTGGTGCTGTCCAACTCTTCATACTGGAGACCCTTTCTTGGATATCTGCCACTGTGATGGTTACTGGAACCTGTTCAGGGAGGTCGCTATGGTCTGCCCTCAGATCCACTAGCCACTGAGCATTGCCATTATGGGTTGCGTCCTTCTCCCATATGCTCTTCCAGTATTGCTCCGTCTCCAGCCTTGGTGGTGCTGTTCTCTTATTATTGTTCCCTTGCCACTGAGAGTACACCTTTGCTGGTTCTGTGGAGAACAGCTGGTTTATTCTCCTGCCTTCTATTTCTCTGGTGTACCTCCTCAAGCGGCTGGCCAAGGCTGTGAGTCTTTGCTTGGCAGTTTCCAAGGCCTCAGGTATGGACAGCTTGCTGTATTTCTTATGCACCTTCTTTGTCGCACCTTTCTGCAACTCCGTTAGTTGGCTAACCTCCCTCCGTGCTACTTTGATCTTGCCCTCTAGCCTCCTTCTCCATGGAGGGTACTGCCCCTTGTGGCTGTTCAACTTGTAGCCAAGCATCTCACTGATCACTGCTGCCGTATTGTAGATCAGCTTGTTAGTCTCGGTAATCGTGGTTGTAGGTATTGTCCGTAGTGCTGCATTAACATCCTCTAGCAGACCTTCTGAGGGTACTTCACGTAATCTTGGTAACCGGCTTCGGGGGATCCAGGTTTCAAGCTTGGCCATGATCCTATATTTCAGGTCAGTTCCTCTTGCACTCAACGATCCTTCTCCTGTCGCACTTGGGGCTATGTACCCAATCTCGGGTGGGGGTGATGATATCTCCCCCCTGACCTGGCGCCCTGACTCCTCCTTGCCGTAGCATTTATGTTGTACCTCATCAATCTCTAGCTGTGAAAGCAGTCCCTTCTTTCGAATGTTGTACCTCATCAATCTCTAGCTGTGAAAGCAGTCCCTTCTTTCGAATGTTTTATATATATATATATATATATATATATATATATATATATATATATATATATATATATTAAGAAACTTTGTCACCTAGTAGTCTGTATGGGTCAGTGCGTTCTCATATGAATTCAGAGGTCAGGGTCAGGTTTTTGCTGTTTTACGTGATGGAAATACATGGAAACAGATTGATGGGCCTAAAAAAAAAATTACCGGCTTATAACAAAACCTCTGACTGTTTTTACTTTTAGATTGTGAAGCATTGCCCATAAATCTAAGACTTAAACGGGGGCCAGAAACCTCCGGTTTGTCATCAGTATTGGGACATACAATATATAATAAGGAAAAAGGACTGAGGCATTTCTAAAAATAAGAAGTAGTTCAAAAAACAACCACAGGCACAGAAAGAGACATTTTTGGCCATATGATGACAGCTCTGAAACAATAAATATCTGTAATTCCTGGCATGCTCCAGCCCTGTCTATTTGTAGGCCGCCTGAATCATTCAGACATTTTTCAAAGAAAGAGAAGGAAAACAAAGCCTTTCCCACTAACTGATCTTGTCTGTTTCCATGTTGTTGACCAGAACTAACCAGACCTCTATAAGTACACTTCCTCACGCCATTCCCACTAGGTATATCTTGTGATTCTTGTGTTTCCGCTTGTCCTCAGCTCAACTCTTTTAACTTACTTCAGCTGACTTTTCCCTGTGTCTCCGCACTGACCTCCACATTTATTCTTCCACTCTATTTCCCTCAGGGCGCTCTCCCGCTTTTCCCCTAAGCTTTCCTATCTGCTCCCACCTGCTTCTTGGCTGTAAACAGCCTTGTGAATCAAATGGACAAACTTCAAGCAGCTGTAGGAAAATTCCACAGGTCTGGCTTTCTTGGAAGAGTTTTAGTATTTCATCTCTGCCTTTCTTTGCCTGTATCTGGTGGCAAATCTGCCATTTACCACTTTAAATCCAGTCGATCCTCTCCTCTCATCTCAGCACTGCTCAGCTTACTCCTCCCTCCTCTGTTTGCTTTGTAAAAAGAATGATGACAGCCAAGCCTCATCCTTCAAACTAACCTTTGGACACTGTCTCCTCCTCTGACCCCTGTAACACAAGCTTAATGCCCTAAATGAAGTTCTGAAAAACAGACTTAACTTCTGTCCTCTTGAAATGACCTCCTGCTTGCTGTCCCGGACCACTGCTGTTGATCTGCACTACTTCCTAATGAGTATTATCAACCGTCCCTGACATCTGGCTGTGAACCATCTGCCTTTGAGTCAGCTCTCTGAGCTACTGTTACCCTCACAAAACATCCTCTGGACCCTGTGACATCAGCTGTCAAAAACAATAACTTATTGTCAAATATTGAGTTATTTTTAAAATTTTAGCAATGCCATTTTACTGGATTTTAATGGGTGGATAATGCATACTTATCAGTGTATTGGTAGAGAGGTGAGCTCAATTTAAAAGCAAGATTTACATTCTGTTACATCATTTTGTGAAAGCCCAATAAAAGCTCAATCATAAATTACAGAGTAATAAATTTAGAACTTACATTCATTTATTTTTCCGAAAAATGAACAAGCAAGTGTGCAGGTCCTCTTCTTTGACGATCTACAGCACAATGCCAGGATCACTATAACTGCAAACATCCAGAGGTTAAGCAGCTACAATGCATGCTTATCATTTAGTAATTTATGAGCATGCTTTGTTTTATTAAATTATGCTAACAAGAAACAACATGTGGTTGATTGCATTGGCGTTAGTTATGCAAGCATTAGTCAAGAACTAGAACACAATTATGATAATTACAATAATATAATAATATCTGATGATGGTAGATGTAAAAACATAAATAAATCCAGAATTCAAAAAGTTTCTGCAATGCATCATGGTGGAGGCGCAACTTTGTGTGCCGAGATTTAGGCTAAAAAACAAAACTCAGCGGGCCGATATTATCAACCAGTATCAGCTGTCTGTAAATACTGATATTAATCTATCAGTATCGATATTTATTTATCGATATCATTCTATTAATGATAAGGGAAAAATAGAAAAAGAATGAATTTGAAGATTGAAGAGATCACCATTCAGATGTTATGAGTGTGGGTTTGCATAGCTTGCCCACCAGAGGGCACTATGCAACTGCCCTGTTTGTAACAACCAGCTGATCCAAGCAGCGTGAACAAGTAAATAAATATCTACACATCACAAATGTACGAGAAAAAACTGTTTACATTTTGTGTCTGAAAGAAAACAAATATTGCTGATAAATTGATTATTAAATTACCAAATATCAATCTTAAAAATCGTACATCTAGTTGGACGGTTATGCACCATCAATATCTATAAAGAAAAACTTGTAATTCTAATCTTTCTAATAGTGGTTCAAATGTTTCTATCACAAGAAAAACAATGTCCAGCACAACAAGTCTTTATTATACTGGTATGAGAGGCAAAAGCAGAACTCTCTGCTGCAGCTTGGGTGTACTGAAAACAGGCCTTAACAGGTCTGAAGTGGTGGAGAAGGCCTTGGTCAACTCCATATCACAGTGCCTGTGGGCATCAGATAAAGTATGCCAACATTCCTCTGCTGAAGCAGAGGGTATAAAATAATATTTCACTCAGCTGCAGTTTGGCTGTGATTGCACAACACCAGGCAATATAGACTGAATCATAAAAAAGGCTGAGGGTTAGGGCCCAGTCCTACTAGTCTTAAATTTGAAGCTTAAATCCATTCCGGTAAATGGTTTCCATATTTAACTTTGTACCAAGCCTTTAGTTATGTTCACAGTATGGGCAATAAAGTTACAAAATGGCCAAACACTGGCAGCTACGTTGTCACTGAGTTGCAGTTAAACTGTTGCGCAAAATGCAGGATTGCATTTGTGAACTTTTCACTTCCTATTCAGTTAATGTTGCAACAGTAAATCACCAAAACACTTGTTTCACAGGGTTCCTCAGTCTCAGTGACTGAACGAGCAAAAACCTCTGACAAAAAACAAACAAACAAAAAAACGTCTGACAGTAAATTCACCACCACCAATCCAATGAAACCACAAAACTAACACCACCAACCCACAGCAACCCTCGTCAGCTTCCTGCTTCCAATGCGTGTCCCTGCAGCAGTGCCAACTGACGAGGTGTCAGAAATTGTCAGACTGACAGATATAGAGACAGTCACACTAACACAAGGCCAGCAGGAACTGATCAGTGAAATAATGATGCACAGTAGCTGCTTTGCCATTTGTCTTATTCTGCAATGAATCACTTCCTCCTTTTTTTATTATTTTGGTTCCAGAAAAACACATACAGGATGAAGTAGCTTCTGTGCTTATCTTTGGTCAAGTGTGATAGTCTAATGCTGTTAGCCAGTTAAAAATAATTTGTCTGTCTTGTGTGTGTGTGTGTGTGTGTCTGTGTGTGTGTGTGTGGGGGGGGGGGGGGGGGGGGGGGGGATTTGTCTGCCAAACTCTATGAAAAGCTCTTCTCTGCACTGTGCTTTTATGAACTGCACGCTCTTTATTATTGTAACACTTCTCCAGCTCTGTGGAGAAACAACACTCTGTCTGTTCACATTTTCTATGCCGGCCTCAGTTAATTGCCATAATGTGCTCCTAGTCTGTTGCAATTACTTTTCCCCCCTAAAACATTTAAATGCTTGGGTGTTGGCAAAATGGCCTGCAGGCATTATTAAGGTGTCAGAAAACATACTAACTCCACAATCATTTGCTGTACTGTTGACAAACTTGTTTTTGACTGGGAGGCTCTGTTTATGAATGAACAGTATGTCTGTTATGCATTGACCTTGTGACCTTGATTTGCTGATTGCTCTGCACTAAATAATTTTCATCATTAGTTGAAAATTGACATCTGTCTATTGCAATATAGCCTGTATATAAAAGATGTACATAACCACCAAGACATCGTGCCTTGGTTAATGAAGTCCTGTCTTTCAACTGTAACTTGGTGTTATGAAACTTATCAGTGGTGGATCTGACAGTAGGACCCTTATGCCAATCCTTTATCTTCCATTTTGAATCTAATGAAGGCTACAATTATGTTGTGTTAAATAAAACATGAAATTAACATTTGAGACTATAAACACAGTAAACTGGGCAGTTTCCCCACAGATCTCAAAACAGCTTCTTTTTGCAACCAGAGGAGTTACTCTAAAGAAATCAGACTGGCTTTTGATTGGCCAACTTATCTGTGCAATTAGGGTTACATCGCCACCTGCTGCTTCGGCATGCTGTGGACAATATTTTTATGTGGACAGTAGAAAAATCCTCATTTTAATGCACTCGGAATAACCCTGTTAACACAATACAGCGACAGAACAGATGCAAAAGTGAGAGAAACTGAAGCATGCGAAGGCTTGCACTGAGATGTGGTGAAAAGAAGCAGAGAAACAGATGCAGGTAATGTGTGTTTGAATTGAACAATAATAATGTAGATTTGCTATTAGTTGTAACCATAGCTGTTCCATCACATTTATCTCTCCCTAACTCACTTCCATTGAGTTTTCTGAGATTTCTTTAAAACTTATCTTATTCAACTTTCATTGTGTTTTTTCCACCACTTTTATGTTTTATTCAGTTTGTGTTTTGCGTGCTTTTTTCAGCATTTTTCTATTATTTTTTCTGTACAATTAACTGATTTGCTATGGATTCTTTCAGATTGACAGTGTGATGGATTTTGAAGTAACACTCCTTATTTTCTTCCTGAACCTGGTCCACAGAGTAAAAAATCTTCTCTACTTGAAAAAGTAGCTAATTTATGATCAATAATTGCTGAAAATCGTGTTTTTAATCCACATCAAGATTGCAGCTGCAACCATATTCCAGTTCATTTTCTTTTTATCTCCTTTTCCATGGTGACCCTGCATTTTATAACCCCACTTAAGGGCCAGAATCATTTCCAGCCTCTCTGAGACCTTTCATTGTCATCTGTTCCATTACTTCACAAAGATCACAAAGATGCGAGTTCAGAGAAGCAATCCACCTATAATTAACAGGCTTACTGGTTTCCAAATTCTGGGCAGTCTGCCCTCCAGTCTAAAAATGCCTCGGATGCCTTATCACTAGCATCATCTGACCTAACCTTTTGGATGATTTTGGCTTTGATTTTTCCATCCAGCCATCCATCCATTCATCTAAAAAAAAAACAACACTTTTCTGTAAGATTTGCTTATGTCTGATAGCTTTTTAACAATCACTTAGTTTCTGTTTTGTTTTGTTTTGTTTTACAGCCAGGTTGATTCCACGTGCGTGCTGCCCTATGTCACTTATGTTCTTTTCTTTGCTGAGAAGAGAAATTTATCCAAAGGTAGACAATACAGACTAATCTAGTCCAATGCAAGTTCACAATCTGAACCCCTTACCCTGCTCAGAATTACTTCCCTAGCACATCACATTCAGGAAAATGTGAGGTAACTACATCCACCAGGACATTTGGTGCTGATAAAAGCATTTGTCTTTATTCAAAGTCCATATAATATAGGCCAAAAGCATCTAATCACAGAAACACTTTGTCCATGTAATAATTATTAAATGGCACTATATGGGCTACTACAGGGTCATAAATGATACTTACTCTGTCTCTGACGTATGAAAAACTGATACTAGCCAAGCCGCTGTCCTAACAGCACCTCGCCTGACAGCTATTTTAGAAACATAATGTAAAACATTCACCTTCTCAAAATTGTGCATTTGCAGCGTCTATGTAGGAATAACAACCTACATGCACAACCTACAGGTTATGCTTTCAAAAGTAGAAATACTTTCTTTGTATATAACTATTGGATGTGGCTAATACAATACTGCATATGATATAACATTACTAAATCTGCTTCATCTACTTAAGAGCAGTAAAGGTGTTCTGTCACATAAACTTACTAAAATCTTTTTGTCTTTTTTTTTTTAAACTATTTGGCTCTTTGGGATTTAAACAGACATAAAATTACTCATGTCTGAGAAAGATTATGAAGAACCTCGCGAACCTGAATGGATAAATGTTTAAGAAAATGAATAGGAAGACATTACACAATGTGGCCCCAGCTAAAGGAGATACATTTCCACAAATTGGATACATTTCCACAGCAAACTGTAGTAAGAAACAAAAGAAACTGGAAAAGTATAGATCTTGAATGAATGCCGTTGATGTCCAGCTAAGAAACGCCTCTGAACTACCTGTTAAATATAAAGTAATAGACAATATTATCTCCTTTTTTGGCTTCCAGAGTTCTTTCAGAGTTATGCTACTATGCCACCTTGTGGATAATATAATATAACATACCTAGTCTGTCTGTCACAGAGTGAACACAGAGGGGCATACAACCATTCACACCTAATTTAGAATCACCAGCTAACTTAACATGCATGTCTTTAGACTGTCAGGGGAACCCAGAGTACACAGAAACCATAACACACCATCATATTCATAGTCAAAAACAGTAAAAAATAAAGGTTTAAAGCTTAATGACAGCCCTGTGCCCCTAAATATCAATGTTGCACATTCTGCCTCCAAAGTTTTCATGTTTAATTTTTATATTTTTGCCAGCACACACTGTTAAGGATGAGTAGTGGCTAGATGATAAAAGAGCAACACTAGATGCTGTATGCTGTGTCCCTCCGTTGTGCTCATGTGAACACCCATCAGATGGAGAGGACTTTTTAGTTTTAAACATAAAGGGGAACTGCATCTCCAGTGATAGCAGCAGATCCTGTTTGCAAGCTCCAGCTGGTCACCCTGAAGCTCTTACTTCACCCAAGTTTACTACACTTCAAGACATCAACAGTTCCCTAGGTGTTAACATTGCCTCACTGTTGCATGAAATGGGGTCATACTCATAGATGGTTTTTTTGATAACCATTTTTGACCTGCAGGTGAACACCGGCAGTTAGTAGTAGACACTCTTCTCCAGCGGCTGGTTCCTGAGCAACCTGGACTATCAAGGCTGTCTGTGTGGCAAGCAGATTAGGACCCAAATGCAGGACTAATGAACACGGGAGGCAAACTAAAATGCAGCTTTGTTAACTTAAAGTGAGTTCAAAATAATCCAGGTCAAACACATAAGGAAGCAAAAATCTACAAATCTTCCAGAAACCCACACTGTGAGAGCGGACACAACTATAAGTGAGAGCCTGACAAAGAACAGAAGAAAACTGAGGGTCTAAATGAGATAATCAGCATAGAGCGGAGACACTTGGGAACACAGGTGAACAGAATCTGACATGAGAGACAGGGCATGCAAGCTGAACGAAACACATGCGAGAAGAGAGACTATCAAAATAAAATAGGAAGTAACGAACACTGAGACGAGGACCAGACACAGGAGCACAAAGGAGGCCGAAATAACCTGGGATTCATAAACCAGACTGACACCTAGAAATGCTACTACAAGAAAGTATGAAACCAGAGCACAACAAACTCCAAGAAAACTCCTACGTCAAAGACACATAATACCGACCTGAAACCAAATTAGAATCATGAAACAAAGATGATCAAAATACAAAGGTATGTATTAACTATTCACTATAGGTGTGTGGGAGATATAACTATATATCACCTATACACTAGAACTAGAACTAGCATAACTACCTCAGACATGATTATTTATTTCGTTACTAAAAGAATTTAAACTTTACACATAAATATGCAAGGTCCTGCTTCTGTCCCAAGACAACCTGTGCTAGACAGTTATGTCTGTGTCTTAGAGTGACCCCATGAAAGACTTGGGGATACTTTAAACTTGCTTAAAGGGGATAAAACATTTTAACTTATTCTTGTAAAACGATTTAAAAGTACAGATTGACTTGAAAACGCTGTTGATTCAGAGATCTTCTGCATACTTTTAACAAGCTGTTATTTAAGTTACCGTTTTCTTCCTATCAGCTTGAAGTAGTCTGGACATTCTCCTCTGACCTCTGTCATCAACAAAGTATTTTTAAACACAGAACTGTGACTCAATGGATATTTCCCATTATTCAGACCATTCTCTGTGGCTCTATGGCTGCCTGAAAATTCCCAGTAGTTCAGCAGTTTGCAAAATACTCAGACTACCAACAATCTTGGTACACTCAAAGTCACTTAGATCACCTGGCTTTCCCATTCTGATGCTCGAATTGATCTTCTGTATTTTTCTTGACCATGTCTACCTTAATGGACTGAGTTGCTGGATGTGAATGGCTGATTGGATATTTGCTTTAATGAGCAGCTGACCAGGTGTACCTAAGAAAGCATCCAGTGAGTGTATATTGCAGTTTGATGCCTTTAAAAATATTTTTTCACATCATCAAAACTAAGTAGTCATTCTATTTTCTTTTCTCTTTTCTAAAACTAACTAATATAGGCAGCTTTGAGGCATATTATTTATTTATTACATATTATTAAGGCACTGTCTCACAGTAATGCTTGTATTCTGTCAGTTCTTTTGTGTTGGCATACGTCTTCTTTAGGATTATATTTCTCCCATTTTCCTAATAATAGGAGATAATGTAAAGATCATTTAGAGACAGTATCTGTAAATAATGTGAGATTTGTACAGCCACAATGTTTACACCATACGAGAAAGAGAATTTTTTACAATTAACCAACTTTCACAACTTCTAGGCACACAGCACTGAACACCGTGGGTGCCCCATTGGGATCATCACTTATTTGGAAATGTTTCCATTGTTGTTTGGGCTACACTCAGAGTAGTGCATATTTGGAGCTTAATTTTTTCATATTTAGATTTTCAATTTTCTTGTGTTTCCGTTAGTTGCATGTTTTTTCTTAGGTTGCAGCCCACTTTGTTCTCAGAGTCACCACACAACAGGGCTCTCTGCAGACACCAGCGACACAGAGATATGCTCATAAGGCATCACATCTGCATTGAGCGCTGGTGTAGGACTGTGTAGGACTGTACTCTCCCACACACATCACTATAAGACTGGACTCTCACACACATCACATCACCACACGCACCACCACACATTTCCTATAATTTCCTATAATTTATAATCTTTATAATCTCTCTCTGCTGTTTGCACATTTTTATTTATTTTTATTTTTATTTTTACTGTAAATTCCTAAGTTAATTTGTAAATTTTGTAGTAAATTGTAAATACTGTAATACTGTAAAACTTTTTTTCTGTCATTTAATGGTCGGGCATTGCGCAGCTACAAGCATTTCACCCCCATGTCATACTGTGTATGGTTGTGTGTGTGTGACAAATAAAATTTGAATTTGAATTTGAATTTGAATTTGAGATCACAGTTTATTTACCCAAGACTATTTTTTCACACTAGACTCACAAATGATTGCTTTTTGGCACTATTCAGTAGTGTCTGTTTGTAGTCTTGCAGCACACTGATAGGATCATCTTTTGTGCTTAAAATACCAAGATGTCCCTGCCACGTTATAGATTGAGTCTTGGTGAACAGAAGCCGAGAGACATAAAACTACAAAGAAAACATTACCCCATCTGGAGACTTTTGATGGTTGAAGTCTCTGCTTGTGTTTTAAAATCAGGACCAAATTCAACGCATGCAACTGAGCCTTAATCCCCAAAGAGCATGGCCTCATTCCAGTGATTGATTCTCATTCAAGTGAATATTGATTGTCCTCATTCAGAGAGTTCAAGCAGCCATTTGTAACAGTAACAGTCTGATATCTCCTCCTTTATTCCTCTTCCTCTCGCTGTCCTGGCTCTATTCAGTATCAGTAGGATGCTGTGGTGTAATAGTTACAAAAGCCTACAGACAAGGTTCAAGGTAAATAATACTTTTTATCAGAGCTCATAAATATAATCGGTATCATAACCATATAGTATTATAATCATTGTCATCATGCCAGTCCTACCAGGCCATTACTGCCAGAGCTGTCCAGGGTACTCTAGTGTTTAGCTCATCATTACCTAACACCCTAATCTAATAGATAGACAGAGCAACCTTTTTCTCTAAAGCTCACTCTGCAGGGCACAATCCCTCACGTACTGCTGAAGCTTTAAGGCACACAGCGGTCTCTCTTAATTTGATGCTAGCAAACATCTCAGCTCCTGTTACTCTGACAAACTGCAGCCTGCATGGCAGACAGATTGTCCTAAATACAGGTGTTACTTTCTTAAGTTTGGCAACATTTGAATTTTGCGTCATCGTTGACCACAAGTTTGGTGATTTTTATTCCATTTTCAAAGTGATGTGTCTCTGTTTACATTCCTTGTGTTGTGCTAAATCAGTTATTGCCTAATTGAGCCAGCAGTCTCTGATGTATATAATAAAGAAACCTATGGAGCAACAAAGTGTATTTGTTTTTTTTGTACACCTATCTTGGCTTTAAAATACAAATATACCTGAGATACCCAATAACAGTCATTTGTTACTTCTTTTCCCTATTCGCGCTTTGCTCCTCTCAGATGGTTAATGCATATCACTCTTCAATTAGTTTCGTTTTTGCATGCTGCAGTCTGGTGTTGGTTCTCATGATGACAAAGAAATGTTTGCTTATCATAACAGGAAATTGTCATGCTCTGTGCTGACCACTGGGTTGTGCAGCGTTCCATCTGTACCATGTAATTTTTGCTGGTAGTCTTTAAGTGTACCACATGCACCTGTTTCCTGTCATTCTGTATTTGTACTGGTTGTACAAATGTACCTAGCACAGTGCCCCTTCGACCATGGTACATGTCGGCTCGCCGGCTTGTGCCATTCAAATAGTGTGTTATAGAAGTCAGTGTTGCTGTTGTCACGTTGTATGTGAAAGGCCCTCATCTTGTTGAATTCAGTTGGGCAAATCCAAAATTAGCTGCGAAGGTTAGACCAGGTCAGCTGATCATAGCCTGTATGCAAAGAAAAATATAACAAGTAATTATGTGACTACTTTCTAATTAAATATTTTCCTCACACTGCACCGGTACACCCAATCTTAGGTTGGGTTCCCCCACCTCCCAAATCCCACTTTAACTACTGACCAATTTTTCCCCTAAAAAAAAATTATCAGATCATAAATATGAGTAAAAATCATTGAGCAATGTATGTGTTTTAACAAAAATGAAACATTTTTGGTTTGACAAATTTCCTTAATATAGTCATTCTAAAATTGAGGCGTGAACCCAATAAAATATGGAATAACAAGTTTGCTTGTTTGTTTTTTCAGAGAAAATAAACAAATTATAGTTTGGTGCTATTTTGCAGATATTTATTCCACTGAAATTCAGCTTTGATCCTTTGTTGTTGTTAATGATTGATTAAAAGAAACTGTGGTGTGTGGGGCGTGAACCTTTTCCAGTTTCTCAAGTTTGAGAAGCAATGCTCTAATGGTTTCTCCTTTGCTCGCTCCTCGTGGAGCTGGCAGTAAAAGAATACTATAACCTTGGACATAGATCTCACCATAATGATGATAGATAAAGTGCCAAACAGAAATTTACTGGTTGGAAGGAGTACAGAAGCACTCGAACAAGTAAGTGTGGGACGTATGTTAGTGCAAGAAATCCTGTGCAGGCTACACTGTGTGCCTTCAGAGGTGGTAAGCAGAAGAGTCTAAAAAGAGCCAATTCAAATTAAAAATTACTTTTTTTCTTAAATGTTACAATTTCTCACTTACAACATTTGATTGCAATAAAATACAGTTTCTGTTTTTATCTCCGTTTTATTTTTTAAATTCAGTTGAAAACATCATCCTTGAATCAGTGAAGTAATCACTGGTTTAAGCTTCAACTTAAACTGTTTATATATTTGGTTGGTTATTGTTCAGTTCCTTAGGAGTTAGTTCATTTGCGTTATAATTACAGAAGATTATAATTAGCACATTTAAAGTTTCTGAAGATGCCAACAACCACTGCTAATTTGCCTGTGTATATAAAAAGCATAGCTACATTAAATCCCCGCTGCTTCTTTAAGGAAATGTGTGTAGCTCTGCTGAGTAAACATTTGCTTTCTATATGGCTGTATTTATTGCTTTAAAAACAATAAAACCTCTGCTGAACAAATGGCAACTACAATAATGACTTTATTGTGCTGATGTCATGAAAGATTTGATGAATCATGCAAGAGTGTAATGCAGGAGGCCACACCTACATCACTATCAGTTACAGCACCATTTGAAAAAGTTTCAAGCATCACAGGTGGGAACAGAGCCTTGAACACTAATCTATGGTTTGTCAATCCGGTGGCAGTTCCTCATCTGTACGAGCTTAGAGCCATCTGGTTTAGAAAACTGTTACTGCAGAGACACCTATTGCCTGCTGACGGTACTAGCTTCTTTATTTAGCTCACTATAGTTTTAATGCAGATTTACAATATACATTCATCCATTTACTTTGTGATGGAGAATGAACTAATTACATTTTTTAAAAGGAAAATTATATATATATATATATATATATATATATATATATATATATATATAAAGTAAAAGCTGTGATTTATTGATGTACAGAACTCAGTTTGAGGTATTTGGTGGTTAAGGCCCAGCACAGCAGAATGGAATCCCAGCGGTGATAAGGATCAGGGCATTACCCTCTAGACACTGGTGGTGGAGATGAAGATGAAGGCTTGGGTTGCACAAAGGCGACTGCGAGGAAAAATGACAGATGAGTGGTGAGATTTAAATTATGGAGTGAAGGCTGATTGGCCTGAAGAAGGCAAGCAGAAAGCTGATTGGGCTAGACCTGTGGTGTCACAATCAGCTTGAGAGTGTGGGAAAGTGGAAATGATGCAAAGCTTAGATTAGCCAGAAGCACAAGCTTTATGTAAAACTGAGGTTATTGTAATCACCTCTAAACATTGACTTAATACTTACGTTGGTATGACATATACGTATGTATGAACAAATATGTAGGGACTGCTTTCTTGCATTTACCCAATATAAAATTAGAAAACTCCTCTATTAGAGTGATGCTAAAACTCTCCTCATCCCCAGCTGATCCAGGCAGATGGCTGCCCCTTCCTGAGCCTGGTTCTGCCACCGGTTTCTTCCTGTTAAAAGAGGGTTTTTCCTTACCACTGTCATCAAGTGCTTGCTTAGAGGGCTGGCCATTTGCCAACAAACAATTGATGGTGTTTTCTTTGTATTATTGTGAGGAACAATTTTTATTGTATAAATTTATAATAATTTAGAATTACTTCTTGTATGTTTGTGTGTTTCAGGCTCTTGTTGTAGTCATATTCTGTAATGGATCTTTGTGCCCATCTACATTAAAGCTGGGATAAACAGAACTCTAAGGCTGCATATTGACCTGAAAGGTCCTCAAAATCTATTAATTTCCACTACCCAAATGACATAAATGACTACTGTGTCTGACAACACTTTGAGTAATGACAAAAATCTCATGCTTTGTGGATGTATTTAAATCGTCACCTGAATCCCTGAATACTTCAGAAGAGGTTTGGAGGACAGTGCATTCGCATTTATCTCTCTGTTCTCTCCCTTGTCTTGTATATCTTCACCAGAATTTCAGTAAGTGCCTCCAAAAGCAGCAGAAAATATTTATATTATACCTGTTTTCGATGGTCCTAAATGAAATCCTACACTTTTTTTCTCCCAATTCAGGCAGATATTTTTTCTGGTACAACTTTTATCCAACAGGCCCTTGGGCCTTGGTTTTTCATTTCAAGCAGTTACTGCACTATATACTGTCAAAGGTTTGTCCACAGGAAAAATTTCCTTCCTTTTCTATGGAACTCACAGATATTTTCCTAGAAAACTACAGTTGTTGGGTCTGTCTAGCACAGGCCCACCGCTGGAACGAGACAATTTAAAAACACAGCAAAAGCACTGAACACCAAGTAGGCAAAGTTCTTCGTGTTACTCATGCATGAGGGAGACCTGCCTAGAGCCAAGTGTCGTTCCACCACTTGACCTGCGTCAGACTCTCAGCCAGGTTCCCCATAGCACTCCTTTTATTGTGGTAACATGAATATGCATAGGGTCATTAACATATAACATCCTACATACTGTAGGTATACATGTGAACAAAGGATTGTGTGTGTGTGTGTGTGTGGGGGGGGGGGGGGGGGGGGGGGGGGTCAGAGCGTGACCCCATAAATGACTTCCCTAAACCTGCTGGTCTGGAAGTCCAGCAGTCCATCTAAACAAAAGGCACTTAGCCTAAAACAGATATAGACACGTTTATCCTACCATAAAACAATAAGAGAAGGTACGACCTCTCCCATGCTCCCAGAGTGTGGGTGTGGATGCCAGAACACTCTGGAATGCGCACCAAGCCTTTGCAGACTATTAAGGATCACACATCCTATCACTACACAATTGATTATACACCTCTACCAAGCATATATAAGTAGATATTTCTAAGCATAAATGACAACCAACATTACAAAACCTAACAACAGTGTCATAGTACAATAACAAGTGTTATCGTACTTGAGAAGACTATGCCCAGTCATGGTACGATAATACTTGTTATCGTACCATGACTGGACATAAAGTCTTCACAAGGCCATGTGACTACACATGGCCTTGTGAACACACACACACACACACACACACACACACACACACACACACACACACACACAATCTCTGAATTTCTTCATTGCTGGTTTAAACGTGCTGACTTGTTGTAGTCAATTGCCCGTGGACTATGATAACCATGAATTGGCCTTATGTTGCTTTTTAGTAACAACACATCCACAATTGAAAGTTTTACAGAAGGAGTAGTTACATAATTAATTATTAATAATTAATAATTATTATTGTGTTTCCAATAAATAAATAATATATTTTATCCAAGGTGGACTGATCTACACAGACACTTTACAGACCATCTTTGTGGTTATTGGATCATTCCTTTTCATGGGCTTTGGTAATATTTTACTTACAATTTATTTGTTGGACAGTTTAAAAAAAGGTGGGTGGTGGTGATTCTCCTCAGCTTTCCATGAAGTGAAGGGCAATGAAAACTTCAAGAGACTGTAGATGCATGTAATGTCAGTGCAAACTGCTATGAGCCCCTGCCAGACTCCTTCCATATCTTCAGGGATCCAGTTACAGGAGACCTCCCATTGCCTGGCATGGTGATCGGACTCATTATTTAGGCTACCTGGTACTGGTGTACTGATCAGGTGAGTAAAGAAATAAACAGAAGCACTGGGCAGCTCAGGTGCAGTTTTTAGCAATCATTTACAATTAGTCTGTTGTCATAACCAGAGACTCAAACAACTGATTTACAGATTAACTCATTAACATATACACATTAATGACCCCTCATATTGATTTTTGAAGCATACTCAACAAGCAGTCTACAATGGGAGGATAACTATGCTTTTAGTTTAGTAAGATTTTCTTGCAAAGCTGCAAAATTAACAAGGACTTCTTTACCAAGTTTCATGAGGAACACTCAATAGCAGCTTTCTGACTTCACACAAAACTACAAAAAACAGTAAGCCATTTTCTGATGGGAAGTTTATCAAAGATTGTTGATGGGCTCTGATCTGCTAGCAGGCCCATAGAAAAAAAGAACGGGCAAGAACACTGAATCATAGACAGTTAGTTGGACTTTGAAGCACGTGAAACTGAACATGGTGACATAGGCTTCCACACAGCTGTCAGGTGGCTAAGTCTGCGTAAAGTGCTAAAAAAGAGTATGGGAGCAGAAACTCAAGCATTTTGTGAGGAGAAAGGCAATTGTATTTCAGATCTCTCATATGACAAATGCAAGGCAGATCTTCCGGGGTTTTTTTTTTTTTACTGATGTGCACTAATAAATGAACTAAATAGCAAACTACAAGACCAGAATCTAATATGTGAATTGCACACCCTGTGATGACGTTTATGAGAATGTTGCAATTTATTTCAAACCAGTTGGAGAGCAGCATTCGTACTCACATGTCAACAGTGAAAGAAATTGTACCATCCGTTGATCGCCTCAGCTGGTACTCATCCATGTTTGGAACCTTGCATGTTAACTTTTTAAGGTGATTTGAAGACTTCAAATTAGTTAAGAGTGAAATGCACATGATTTTGTCTCCCTCCACTTGCATTTAATTTATACTACATCCAGTGATGTTCAGCTTGAACTCACTGACCTGCAGTCTGATTCACTGCTGGCAAAGCATTTCAAGTCAGTATGCTGACAAAGTGTAAAATATATACTCAAGTTTTATCCCACACATTCATGTTTTTACACACTGGATTATTCATAGAGTAAATAAAGGATGTATGTTAGTTACACAAACTGGTAAAAGCTTTTGTGACCATGTATCCAAAAGTTGTATTTCATCAAATACAACATTGTATAACAATAATACTTTTGTTATGTATCTATTAATATATGCATTCATCAGCCTATCTAATTCCTGTTTGTCCTTTTTATTTTTTTGTTTTCAGGTGGCTTTATAGGGACTCATAATTGGGGGTGTATTGGCTTGATTACCAAGTTTATTTATGGGACAGAGTAATATATACAGTATCTCACAAAAGTGAGTACTCCCCCAAATTTGTGTAAATATTTTGTTATATCATTTCATGGGACAACATTGAAGATATGAAACTTTGATACAATGTAAAGTGTCAGGGGCTGGGTCTGTCACCCAGTGTTTTCAGCTTGCTTTGAGTTCTTATGTTATTTTTGGAGATCATGTTGAGTTAATAGGATTATTATTTGTTTGCCTTGAGTTTAGTTTAGCATGCTTCCCCTAGGTTGTCTGTGTTAGTCTCATGTATATGTTGTCTGCGTGTTTCATTTTGTCAAGCCAGTGTTGTCATGTCTATGTCTCTCCATGTTTCCTGTTTTATTGCGAAAGTCTTGTGTTTCTTTGTTCACTGTGTTTAGTTTTACCCTTCTCCTGTGATGTCATTAGTTTCATTTGTGTCAGCTGTTTCCCTGTGTGTTTCCACTTCCCCTGATCACCTCCTGTGTGTATTTAAGTCCTCTCACTTCCTTTGTTTGGTGTCAGGTTGTCTGTTTTCCTACCCTCCACTTCAGGTTTTCATGATTCTGCTCAGGTTGTGTTCATGTTCTTTACATTTTCTTGCACATTTCTGGGCAGAATCATGTTCATGTCTGTTTTTCATTGTTACCTCAGTCTCGTCACAGTTTTCACGGTTATTTAGTTTTCCCATTTTAGGTTTTTCAGTTTAGTTGTCGCTCCTGTTCCACGTTTGCTTGAGTTTGTTTATTTTTACCAGCCATAATAAATGGCTAGCTTTCGTTTAAAACTTGTACTACACTGTACAACAGTGTAAATTTGCTGTCCCCTCTAAATAACTGAACACACAACCATTACTGCCTAAACCGCTGTCAACAAAAGTGAGTACACCCATAAGGGAAAATGTCCAAATTGTGCCCAGTTAGCCATTTTCCCTCCCTGGTGTCATGTGACACGTTAGTCTTACAAGGTCTCAGGTGTAAATGGGGAACAGGTGTGTTGAATTTGGTGTTATTGCTCTCACACACTCTCATACTGGTCACTGGAAGTTTAACATGGCACATGATGGCAAAGAATTCTCTGAGGATCTGAAAAAAAAGAATGGTTACTCTACACTAGAAAAAGTTGCATTTCCTGCGAAAATGCAGTGTGAATGCTGTGTAGTGGAATCTGCTGAAAACAGCTGAAAAGCAGAATTATCTCCTGAAAAGAGGTGTAGAAGCAGAAGTGCTTGCTGAAGATGGCTGTATGTGAAAGGGTACACTGAAGAGTGTCAAGAAAGCAGAGTGCATGCAAGCAGGGAAGATGTGTGGCAACTGTCACAGGTAGGATTCAAACCTTTGCCCCGGGTCTCACAGCAGCTGCTCAACCCTCTGAGCTAAATGAGTTCTGGTCCCAAACAAAGATATGAGAGAAAAACATGTGCACTGTGGAGCAGAAGCTGAAATTTGCTGAAAAGAGGTGAAGAAACTGAAATTTGTGCTGAAAACAAGTGAAAACCTGAACTTTTAGCTGAAAAGGGGTGAAGGAGCTGACATTTTTACTGAAAAGAGTTGAAAGTCTAAACTTTCTGCTGAAAAGAGCTGAAGAAGCTGAAATTTCATTTAAATGAAACTGCTGATCCAAACAACCAATGATTTATGAAGGAAAATCGTGAAAATTATCAAGGGTGCCCAAACTTTTGCATACCACTGTATTATTACATATTAGACTTAAAACACGTTCTAAAATGTCTGAAGATCATTTGGGCCAAGTATGAATTTTCTTCTTTATCTTAATGGTAAATTTGAAATATTTTGTGAATGAAGCTGCAGGTTAGCCTTCACTTGTAATGAACAATCCAGCACTGTGATCTGTGATCATCTTTGGGCTCTTGTTTGTGTATTCTGAACCATTATTACATTTAGCTTTCATTGCAGTGATCACCAAGATATATTTATATATTTAAAAAAAAAAGTGTATAAAATCACTATTCACATCAGACAAAAACACTTCAAAAGTTTATCCTAAAATAATGTATCATAACGTTTCTTCTACCTCCATCTTTTCCATTGTAGAACTCGCTCATAGAGTAACACTCTGATGCCATATCTTTTTCTTATATCTTCTCTGGCCTTCAGGCAATATAAAAAAGACAATATAAAAGCAATAAAAACTTAAACTAAGCAAAAAGTAACTACATTAATAACTTTATTATGCCAACATAAAAAAAAGGTTGCCGAGTTTGGTGAGTCGTGAGATCAAACGTAGGGTGTTGCTTTTTGGGAACCACACATATAGGATATGTTTACTGGTCTCTTCACAACCAAACTTACTGCAAGCTAAGAGAAGAGAATGACAGCCGAACGACGTTAAGAAGGATCCATCAACCATCACCATTTTATTTTAACACAACCTGTTCTTCACTGTGAAGGTTCTCAGTCATCCAGGTCATCGTAGTCAAAGGAGCTTGCAAAGAAAAGCGTCTGGACTTCTTTAAGTTACTTGAAGACGTTTCACCTCTCATCCGAGAAGCTTCTTCAGTTCTAAGGTCAAATGGTGGGGAGTCCCTTAGGCAGTATCATTACGAAAGTGTAGCATACATTTTCATTGATATGCAGATGACAACCCGCTTTACATCTATCCATGAAGCCAGATGACACACAATAATTAGCTAAACTGCAGGAATGTCTTATAGACATAAAGATCTAGAAGACTCTAAATTCAGTTCAATGAGATGATTTATTAAAGTACAGATTTCTGAGGTTTGACCATGATGGCCCAGAACAGCAGAACAGAATCCCAGCAGTGATCAAGATTAAGGCAGGACTTAATTGTGGCAGGGAGATTTGACCTACAGGGAATGGATCACATGAACATTAGCAGTAATACATGGCACAGGGCAAGGCATAACATACATAAGCACCATTTTAGTAAAAAACTGCAGAAAGGATCTGTTTAGCAAGAGAATGCATCTGAGACAAGGCTGGAGGGCCACCAGAGGCCCTCCAGCCTTGGAGGGTGGAGAGAAACGGAAATAACATGTGAGGTCAGATTAGAGCTAAGATAGAGAAGAGGGATATTTGTTAGGATCGGAGCTGATATATAATATGAGAGAGACAGAGATTGCAAAGATAAGCCTGAAAGTTGACAAAGGAAACAGGAGAGCTAGGAGGGCAGAAAGGAGAGCCCGCATTAAGGCTTAAGGTCACTGGAGGCCATTCGGCAGCAGAAAGGTGAGGGAAGATAAGAAGAACAAGACAAGCGGGGACAGGAGAGAAGCCTGCATTAAGGCTCAGGGCCACTGATGGCCAACAGAACAGTGGGGCTGTGAAAGGCTGAAAGTTGCAGATATAGAAAAGGACATGTCATTCAAAATATTGAGGACGTATGACAACCCTTCCAAGACCATATTTAATGGCAGAAGGTAGTTGCACTGGAAAGTGAGGAAGAATAATCTTTTTTTGTTTCTTCCTTTTAAGATGGTGAGAAGGATCCAAACTTCTTGAAGAAAGCAGTAATGTGCTTCTGTGGCCTGGAAACCAAGAAAGCTCCTAAACTGACTAAAGAAGAGGAGGAAGAGCTGAAGAAGAAGCTGACAGACACCCAGTGGCGCCCTGGGCAAACACTCCCTCTGACCCCCCCCCACACACACGCACACACAAAACATATTAAGGATTGTACATTAACATAAAACTGTTGTACACACACACACACACACACACACAGACACATATGAAGAGAGAGAGAGAGTATGCATAGTATGCAAATGGCCACCAAACAGCCATCATAATTCGTCATACAATGAGAACAGGACAAATCAACAATTGACAATGACTAATTAATATTAAAATCTGTAACATAATGTATTGTTTGGAGTTTAGTCTGTTACTGTTACTGTTTTTACCATTTCTTTTTGGAGCAACTGTAATCCACATTTCCCAATTTCCTTAGGGATTAATAAAGTATTCTGATTCTGATTGTTTCAGGATGACCTGCCATTATCCAATGACACATCTGCTTACCTGTATCTTTTGCTCGTTTCTCCTCTTCTTTTCTCTTTTTTCTAAACTGAGCACCTGATGGCTTTGAACTTTTCTTGTCCATCTTCCATCGGTTTTAATTTTGCACTCCAGTATGAACACAAATCCCCCAACTCTTGGATCACCACAACATAACCTAACAGACCTACACCTTAGTTCACAGATTCGCTTTGTCTAGGGTGTATTTCTGGGATTTCACACAACCCAAGGTTCAAATCATGAATACATAATGGACTTGGATTTACATCATTATAAATGAAATGCGCTCTATTTGGAAACAGCCGCCCCCCTCCCCTTTCGACGGCTTGTGTGTGAGACTTTAAATCATCAAACTGTAAATTTTAAATTGTTATTGTTCCCTTTACCCCGAGTCCTAAAGTGTATATTTATTTTCCTACTCTTCTTATATATATTGTTTGTTTACTTGCACTGCTGTAACTGGAGCCTTGTCTCTCTATATACTGTATGTAGCGGAGATGACAATAAAGTTTACTTTGACTTCAGCAGCGAGCAGGTGCACTGAGGGCTCTCGCGCTCACTTTTCGTGTATAGAATTTCTAAAAAACATCGGTGCAAATTATAAGTCTGTATCATAATGTCTGGTGTTTTCGTGTTTGTTGGTTTGTTTTTTATTTTGTTTTACTTTGCGAGATGGTTATTAGATACATGTTGCTTGCTGATAGTACTTGCTCCTTTTTACAGAGGTTCACTTCATAGATCATATCCCTAAGTTGACTTTGTGACGGAGATCAGCGCAAAACTACAAAGTAAGAGATATTTATTTTGTTCTGCATAAGTCTCCCTCTTTTTTAGGGCTTTATTTTTACGTACAAAATTATATTTATGTTCTTTTAATGGAAAAAGATGAAGATCTGTCTTTGATGTTTTGAGAGAGATCGATAGATCTATCACTCAATTTATAAAAACATTTTTGGAATTGGATAAGCATTAGAAAACAAATAGATGGATGGTTACACTCTTATGTGAAGGCTGTGTGCAGGCAGGAAATGGTGGACCCAAAATGCAGATGCTCGGAGGCACAACGTGAACTCTAAACAGCTTTAATGCTGAACTCAAAGTAACAAACTTCCAAAATACAAACATTAATGCAGGCAGGAAAACCCAAAACCCACAGCATGGGTGAGGGTAGATAAGAGTAGATCACGACACGGACACAGAGAAACACAGGGCTTAAATACACAGAGAGAGCAATCAGGGAATGGGTAACAGGAGGGAAACACAGCTGGGGCAAATCAGGCCTAACGAGACAAAGGAAGCAAATGACATGACACACCCACTTTCAAAAAACAGGAAATATAACACAGAGACGCGAACTTGACAAGGGAATACAGCTGACAGGGGAGACAGAGCAACTAGAGAACACAGAGACAGAAACCATAAGACAGAACTCTAACAAAGAAACCAAAGACTAGAAATGATAAATAAACTCAAAATCCTGGGTCAACGACCCAGGCATCTTAACATACACATTTACACTTAAATAAGAAACTTTTTTTTTGCTGCTACAGCTTTATGTTAGCCTGCTGTTATCAGAGAATGATAAGATGAAGGATTTGTATGCTTTACTTGACTGTTTTATTGCACTTATCAGAAGGTAAAACACCTGTAGGTAAACAATGTTGTGAACAAAGACCCTTTCTGATTTTCTTATTGTAATATTTATCAGACTCTCATATTTCAGAACATCAAACACATTTTTTTTATATTCAAATACAAATAAACATAAAAATGTTTAATTCATTAACCAGATTTATTAAACATCCAAGTTCAATATCACAAGCCACGACCAGGCCTCATTACACCTGCTACACCTTCTGAATCAAGAAATCACTGAAACAGAACCCGTCTGACAAAATGAAGCAGTCTAAAAGATCTCAAACATCACGCCACGTGAAAGAAACTGAAAAACAGATCAGAAGCACAGTAACTGACATCTATCAGTCTGTCAATTGGCAGGCTGGACTCAAAGACAGGACTCTGACAACAGGGTAAATTAAGCTTTTTAGAAGATAAACTATTTACAGCAGGAATTAATCCACAGTCTATTCACCAGATCTAGCTCTAACTATAAACTTTAACAAAAAGAAAAGTTTTAAGTCTAATTTTGAAAGTAGGGAGGGTGTCTGTCTCCTGAATCCAAACTGAGAGCTGATTACACAAAAACCTTCTGAGCTGTCCCACCATCTCTATCCACACTGGCCTCCAGCCAAGCCACCAGGCTGTTACTGTAGAGACACGGCAGACGTTGCCGGCTTACAGCCAATCCTCCTGAGGTGGTCCATCACTGCCGAAGTTGACCCGTAGTCAAGTTCCATCTCTGACGCTGGTGTGCTTGGTTTCAATGTAACTTTATTCTTTCATGAGTTATTTACAAGTTTCTGACCACTTATAAAACATGTTCAATGTGCTGCCCATTGTGTTGGATTGTCAATGCAACCCTCTTCTCCCACTCTTCACACACTGATTGCAACACTGCAGGAGAAATGCCAGCACAGGCATCCAGTATCCGTAGTTTCAGGTGCTGCACATCTCGTATCTTTACACCATAGACAATTGCCTTCAGATGACGCCAAAGATAAAAGTCTAAGGGGGTCAGATCGGGAGACCTTGGGGGCCATTCAACTGGCCCACGACGATCAATCCACTTTCCAGGCAACTGTTCATCTAGGAATGCTCGGACATAAAGAGGGAAACACATCATCATGTAGCAATTTCAAATATCCAGTGGCTTTGAGGTTTCCATTGATGAAGAATGGACCCACTTTTGTTGTACCCCATATACCACACCAAACCATCACTTTTATTGTTCCAACAGTCTTGGAGGGATCCATCCAATGTGGATTAGTGTCGGACCAATAGCGGTGGCTTTGTTTGTTAACTTCAAAATTCACATAAAAGTTTGCCTCATCACTGAACAAAATCTTCTGCGTGAACTGAGGGTCCTGTTCCAATTTTTGTTTTGCCCATTCTGCAAATTCTGTGCGCCGATCTGGATCATCCTCGTTGAGATGCTGCAGTAGCTGGAGTTTGTAAGGGTGCCATTTGTGAGTAGCTAATATCCGCCGAAGGGATGTTCGACTAATGCCACTCTCCAGTGACATGCGGCGAGTGCTACGCTGTGGGCTCTTGCTGAATGAAGCTAGGACAGCCACTGATGTTTCTTCATTAGTGACAGTTTTCTTGTGTCCACATTTTGGCAAATCCAACACTGAACCAGTTTCACGAAACTTAGCAAGCAGTTTGCTAACTGTAGCATGGGAGATGGGTGGTCTCGTAGGGTGTCTTGCATTGAAATCTGCTGCAATGACCCGGTTACTGCGTTCACCAGATATCAACACAATTTCGATCCGCTTCTCACGTGTTAACCTCTTGGACATGTCAATGGCTGTGACCAAAGAGAAACTTGTAAATAACTCATGAAATAATAAAGTTACATTGAAACCAAGCACACCATTGTTTTTCTTGTGGCATTACCAATAAGTTTGATGTGTCACATGGCCCTCTTCCTATTGAAAAAACAAAAGTTGTATCCAAGATGGCCGACTTCTAAATGGCCACCATGGTCACCACCCATCTTGAGGAGTTTGCCCCCTCACATATACTAATGTGTCACAAACAGGACTTTAATATCACCAACCATTCCCATATTATTATGGTGTATCCATATAATTGGCCCACCCTGTACTTCTCATTTTTCCCAACACTGATCATAGCAAAGAGGGGAAATACCTCCAACTATGTGTTATCCCACATTATCTGAATGATATCGACCTTCAAAATAAATAAGACATTCGTTTAATAAGCAGAGATCATATAGACCAACTGAACATGATTTATGGGGATAAAAAATTCAATTAATAAGCCATTTGATTTGGCAATTGGACTCCAATGACCCAACACAGCAGAACAGAATAACTGTTTATATTCATGGACTAGAGGAGCAAGCATTGAGTTTGGCAGTATGAGAAAGAGGAAGTGATGTAAAGAATGCAACTGCAACTGAACACACTGGAATACAAACAAATGAGTGATAACAGATCTTTCCTAATTGAACTCAAGCTTAAGCTTCATTTATTGCAACGGTGACACTGAGCTTTTGAGAACAAAAAGCTCTTTGTCAAATGTTTTTAAAGGTGGCCTGGATTATATCTATGCTTAAAAAATATAAGGGATTATTTAGCATTGCTCGCTTGAGATGCTGTGCAACAGAACTTTATGGCTACGACATTCTCCCGTTTACAGCTGCACACTGACTATTTTTCGCACCAGAAAAATGTCCAGCATGTAACAGTAGCACATTTATTGGTATCAGGTGATTTTTGCGTGCACATGTAATGATCTCTAAGCAAACAGTAAACAGCAAACAGCTTTCTTAAAGCGAAATGAATGAGATTTATGAAGCTGAACTCCAACTCTGCTCAGGTTTTCCTATCTGCACTTGTAAAATAATTTCACATGGGTTCAGATTTGTGTGCGAATTGGAGCATGTATTTATGAGTGCTCAATAGTTAAACACAAATCATTCTACAGATTTATAAATCTTGTTTATGCTTGTGGATCATATCATAACTAACTGAAACTAATTTAAATCCATAATCAAACATTGTCCTTGATGTGCAAATTATGAGTGTGACAAGTTATCAGTGAATGTGTTTAATAGCAATGCTTATTTTACTGATGGGCATAGGTGTCAAAATCCAAACAGATTGGACTGGATCAATTGGACTGAATTAAATTTTAGCTATAAGTCATTGCAATGCAAATATTTCCTGTAGGTTTTTGTTTTTACAAACCCTGGTGTATTTACTTGAGGTATTCCCTTGTAGGGTTTATAATTAACAATGTTATTTGGTAAACAGTTACACATTTTAACACATTTTTCAGGTCAACATTCTTGAATCAGTAACGTTCATATGTGCATCCACCTTCAGCCAACTGGAGTATGTGTTAATGTCTTAGACAAACCCACTCTTTGTTTTCCCTTCTTTTACATCTACACTATCTACGCCTCCTGCTTTCATCTCCCTCTCACATGCACACCAAAGGTTATAAAGGTAATTGCTTTCTGTAAACGCTTCAAACAGAGCCGACTCAAACAACACTGCTGTTGTCTGCCTCAGCTAAAATGTCTCAAGATTATTCTTATTTTGGATTCTCTTATATAAACAGAAATGCAGAAAATGATGCAAAAAACACCACGGCTCTTAATAATGCTGCAGATATCTCTGTTATTGTGGTGTACTTCCTGGTCGTCTTGGCAGTTGGAGTTTGGGTAAGTTTTGCAATCACTTTTAAAACCAATTTCTCTGCAATTCCTCAAAAATTTTATAAACTGTTTACAGCTAAGAAGATTTAGTATAGTTTGTATGTTAATGTGTCCTAATGTGTCTTACAACCCTGATTCTAAAAAAGTCAGGACACTGTGTAAAACGTAAATGAAAGCTAAATGTAATGATTTGAAAATCTCATAAATGCATATTTTATTTCTAGTGGAAATTTCAAATTAACCTGAAAAAACATGCATCATTAAAAAAAAAAAATCCTAATTATGAATTGGATGGAGGAATTTTGTCCCATTTTTGTCTAATAATGTAGGATTCTACCTGCTCAACACTCCTGGGTGTTCCTCTTATTTTTGCCTAAATGGTTTGAGTTAGTGAAAGGTCTGGATTAAGGCCAGGGCAGATCAGTCTTTTCTACATCGAAGATATCCTGTTGTGATAGATGCAATGAGCATTGTCTTGCTGGATAATACAATGTTCTCACTGAAAAAGATGTCATCTGGATGGGAGCATATGTTGCTCTAGAATCTGCACATACAACACCTTGCAGCATTAAAGGTTCCTTTACAGATGTGCAAGCTGCAACGGCATAGGAAGTAAGACACCCTCATACCGTCGAGTGACTGAGTGCTGTTAACAAGCCATGTTTTTCTTCTCCTCTTTAGTCTGGATGTCTTTGTTCCTTCAATGTAGTCTGTTACAGTTTTGCGGATGGATTTTCTAAAACGTGCTTTTGTCCTGTTACAGTCTATGGTCCACACTAACAGATCCACTGTAGGTGGCTTCTTCCTTGCAGGGAGGAGTATGGTATGGTGGCCGGTGAGTATCTTTATATTTAGAATTAGATGCTTTACAGTATTCTTCCTGCATTTAGAGCCATTAACATTTTTTTTATTGCTGTGTAATAAAATGTGATGTAAGCTATCATAAAAGAAGCATTTTATGGCACGGTGGTGGTTATCATGGTCATGTCACAGCGAGAACGTCCCCAGGTTCAAATCTTGGCATGCAATTTAGGATAGCTGATCATTCTACTTGGACCATGGATGTGAGATAGATAATGTGCTGTATGAATATGTGGTTAAAATATGACTGCAAGTCTAAAGCATGTTGAATGCACGGGTAGGGCTGGGCGATATGGCCTAAAATTCATATCGCGATATAATTTGAAGCATGTGCGGTAACAATATATATTGTGATATATTCTTTTCTTCTGTATAACGTATTTTCCACACTATAAGGCACACTTAAAATCCTTTCATTTTCTCAAAAATCGAGAGTGTGCCTTATGTATGAATTCTGGTTGTGCTTACTGACCTCGAACAGATTTTGGCGTGCAGAAAGGCTGCTGTAGTGAGGAGCTTCACGGAGTAATCTGGGTCCAAAACTCCATCGTCTTCAGGTCCCAAAGTCAAACGAACACTGAGAGTTAAAAACGGTCTAAATTCTTTAATCTGTAATAAAATCATCAGCGTTGCTGCTTTATCGGGTGCAACAATTAAGTTTAACATCCAGGCATTCATGAAAACAGAATTTATTAAATTTAATGGAGTTAGAAGTTAGCAGGAAGTTAGCCCGCTAGTTTCCACCTAAACATGACATACCATGTTCTGACTGAGAGATTTTTGAAACGAAGTAAAACGTACAGCTCTGCTATCACTTCCGACATAAATAAAGACAGAAAACTAAACAGCAGTGGTGTTTGCAGGGTTACTGAAGTTGGACTACCTGGTATATAATGTTGTGCTACGTGACTGCTAGCGACATAGCTATGTTAGCATAACATTAGCACAGTGAAGCTGGAGGATGAGCGCTAACTTTTTCTCCACTCGATAAAAGTTAACGTGAGGGATTCTGGTGGTTAGGGACAAATGCAATCGCATAGCAGGATGCTGTACACGGGGCAAACTTCAGTCAGGAGAATAACTGAGATTATTCATCCACAATACGAGGTTAGTTATTAATATACTGCAACAACATGGGAATAGAGCAGCTGCGAGAGAATTCAACATTAATGAATCAATGATACGGAAGTGGAGGAAGCGCAGTTTTTGTCTTTGCCCATATTTCAAAAGTGCTTCATCTCTTTGCTATGACCGTCGGCATAATTTGCAGATGATAATGGTTGTAGCCGCTGCGATGCTTTCAACCAAAACAGGCGTAGCTTGATGACATCATCAACATGCACTATCGCGATAGAGCGTCAAAATCTCTATCGTTGGCCAAATTTATATCGTTTCTATCGTATATCGTTTATATCGCCCACCCCTATGCACGGGGTTTTTCCCAGGCACCTGGTTTCATCTCATAACCATAAAAAATGCATGTTAGGTTCATTAGTGATTCTATACTGACCGTGGATGTGAGGTTGATAAATGTGATGCATGATTGGGTTTGGTTACTAGTCTAGTTTGGAATGGAGATTAAGAACAGTAACGTCCCATATAAATATGATTTATGGAGTTATTTGAGGTTAACAAACTATCTTAATTACTTCTGAGTAATCAAATGTTTAAATCATTTAATATTTACACAATATACTGAGAATATGGGCTAGCATAAAAAGTAGGGGTGGGAGTCGATTAAAAAAATTAATCTAATTAATTAGAGGCTTTGTAATTAATCTTGATTAATCACATTTAATCGCACAAGAAGTGCAAATGTTTTTTAATTTTAAAGGGTTTTAGTGGATGACAGAAGAAATATTAGACATTGACATGAATATTGTCAACTGAAGCTCTTTTAATTTATGGGAAAAAAGGATTTAAACTGTATTTAAATGCAAAACAGAAAAAATAATAATATCCTTGGCCAAAACTGGACACACTTAAAAGTAGAGTTATTTTAAGTACTTTAAGTACATTTTTCAAAAAGGTGTTGTCTTTAAATAATAATAATAACAATTTCAACATAAAGTGGAGTTTTAATTCTTTAAAAAAAAATAAGGCAGAAAGGAGGATTATTTGACCAGCTTCACCTTTAAACTCTGAGTAACCTTAACCAACATTATTTTGTACATTAGGCTAAAACAGTGTGGTCATCGAACATTTTAGTGCAAAAAATAACAAACTCACTGGACTCACAATACCTCCATGCTTATTTACTGTCAACCTCTATCAGCCAGTTACTTAGAAAAAACTAGCCTGTTTACTTTTTCAGAGCTCAAAGCAGTTCTCTTTTTTGTTACAATGTAACCTGGAAGTGAGAACATTCTCTCACATGGGATAGAAGAGGCAGGACTTATCAAATACTTGCAGGCCAGGACTGGGTTCATCCCTGCTCGACCTGACCACCAGTCTGTCTCACTGATGGTGATTTTCTGCTCTGTACAAACTCAGGGCCCTGTTACACAGGGCTTCCTTATCTGAATCTGGAGCACAATTTCTAACGCCACTGATAGTGGTCTACAGTCCAGCGATCCATTTTGCGAGAGAATTTGTACATTTGTCCGATGTTGACTTACTAATTTTGGTCCCGAAACCAGTCATTTCATCAATTTTGGGCTGCTGACACCTTTTGTTGGTAGTCGAACTGCTAGCGCTAACAGCTCCCACGGTTTCTGTGCTCGCTGCAACATGTTTTTGCATTTAGATGGTACCGTAAGGTTGAAGTGCTTCGGTGGTATGCAAAGTCCCTTTTGCGCTTTCTTCTGATTCTTCCATTTTTGTAACCGTGTGCATCAGTGTAATTGGTATACAAGGAAATCGTGCATTGGTAAAAGTTCCCCTTTGATTCCACTTTGAAATTAATTAATCGCAATTCACAAGTTAAATTCCCACCACTAATAAAAAGCATAACCAAGTTGATTCTTGAATGAATTCTTAAGTCTCCTAAATTTACAAATGGACCTACTGACAGATTGAACTGTGCTCTCCACAGATCGGAGCATCGCTGTTTGCCAGCAATATTGGCAGTGTCCATTTCGTAGGAATTGCTGGTACTGGCGCAGCTGCAGGAATAGCCATTGGTGGATTTGAATGGAATGTGAGTAACTGTTCCTGAGCCACTGATCCATTATCGCTTGTTATATAGAAGAATTTCTCACCTCTGATACTGTATCAGTTCATGTCAGCTCATAGTTTATTGATTTTTATGAGCGCTCCATTGTGCAGAGGAAAAAAGGATGAAAGTAAACAGGGTTCCTGATTATTGCATATTTGTGTGTTTCAGGCTCTTTTTGCGATTGTTATCCTGGGATGGATCTTTGTGCCCATCTACATTAGAGCTGGGGTAAACAAAAGCCCTCATATATATATATATTTATTTACCCTTTCTAAATAAGCAATGATTAATGAGTAAAATCTCATGTGGGTGTATTTAGATCATCACCATGCCTGAGTACCTGAAGAAGAGATTCGGAGGACAGCGCATTTGCATTTATCTCTCTCTTCTCTCCCTTGTCTTATATGTCTTCACCAAAATTTCAGTAAGTTCCTGAAAGAAAAGCAGATAATATTTCTATTGTACCTGTTTTGGATGATCCTAAATGAAATCCCACTTTTTTTCCCTCCCCATTCAGGCAGACATTTTCTCGGGTGCAATTTTCATCCAGCAGGCCTTTGGGTTGAATATCTACCTCGCTGTTATTGCACTTCTGGCGATTACGGCACTGTACACTGTCACAGGTTTGTACACGGGGAAAAAAATCATTTCCTATTTTACTGAACTTACAAACAGACATTTTCCTCATAAACTACCCAAGAAGTAATATATAGGCCGTATATGGAGATGTAGACACACGCCACACGCGCACACACACACACACACATACACACACACACAATCGCTCTCTTTCTTCATTGTTGGTTTATCTTTGCTGAGTTGCTGTGGTTGATTGCCCATGGACTATGATAAGCCTGAATTGGCCTTCTGTTGCTGTTTTGTAACAACACATCCACAATTACAAGTTTTAAAGAATGAGTAGTTACATAATGACATGATGAGTTTATTGAAGAGGACTTTTTATGTATATTAATGCTGATAAAATCTCAAGTGATTAAGTGAAGATTTTCACAGACTGATAACATCATATATTTTATTCCAGGTGGACTGGCAGCAGTGATCTACACGGACACTTTACAAACCTTTATCATGCTTATTGGATCATTCATTCTGATGGGCTTTGGTAATATGAAATATTTGAAATGAAAGTATTTGTTGGAAAGTTACAAAATAAATAATAATGTTGATCTAACTTGCACATGATTTTCGTCAGCTTTTAATGAAGTGAAGGGATATGAAAACTTTGAGAAACTCTACATGCAAGCAATCCCCTCAATCACGGGTAACATCAGTGCAAACTGCTATGAGCCCCGGCCAGACTCCTTCCATCTCTTCAGGGATCCAGTTACAGGAGACCTCCCATGGCCTGGTCTCGTGTTTGGACTCACTATTCAGTGCATCTGGTACTTTTGCACTGATCAGGTGAGTTAAGCAAATAAGCATTGGGCAGCTCAACTGCAGTTTTTAGCAACCAGTCTGTAGTGAAAAACCGAGACAAATTCAACTGATTGCCTCGGTGTGTTCATATATTCATACTAAATTCTACTATTTCTATATGAACAGATCAATTGAAAGAAATTCATGTTCAAGGTGTTGAAAATGCAGATAGATTCTTGGGTCCATCTATGAGTAAACAGGGTGAAGCAGAAATGAGGAGGACCTGGGTTGCATGAATAGGAATCATAAAGGCAGAATGACAGACAAGCACTGAGATTTAAAGTATGCAGAGAGGGGAGTAGCAAGGATAGTATGGCGTTATTTTTGTGCCACTATTCTGAGCGCATGTAAAAAAAAATTGAGCGCACATAAAAAGATTTTGCAAGTGCAGGTGATGCATTTTGGGGAGAAATTTATTTTGAGCGAAGAAAAGCTAAATTTGAGTGAACAAAATTCATTGCTGCGTGCAAGAAATGCATTTCAGTGTTTGCTATTGTCCACACACACACACACAATAGCAGCCACTCTCGCTAGGTTTTTGCATCATCGCAATGTGTTGCTCGCACTCTCAACATTTCTGCCCGTGCGCGTTCAAATCTTTCTGTACACCATTATATTTGTGCCACAAAACCAGCCAATCACAGACTTGGATGCAAAAAAATCTGATTGGCTGTTTTGGTCTGGAACCTGGAAATGGAACCTGGGAATCAGCTGGAAATGACGAAATGCAATATCCCAGAATGCATTTCGTCCAAAACTCAAACGAGGCAGTGGTGGAGCAACACAGAGTTTGAAATATTACTCTTTCTGATCACAAAATAAACTTTTAAGATATTTTCAATCGAGAATTGTGCTGTGTAAACTTCAAATATCTGCTCGATTTATCAAGACATCACATATTTGCATAAGTGCTCTAATGTTTTCGGAGATGCCTGTTACCCACTAGCTGACCGCAGAGCTGGACTGGCCATTGGGCATACCAGTGCGAACGTTGTTCCTCTCACACGCTCCTGCACACCAAATCTGGAACTACTGTCCATCATGTGTCGTCCTTTTTATCTATCTCGAGAGTTTACATCGGTCATTATAAGTGCCGTTTATATTCCACCACAAGCGGACACGGTCGCCGCCTTATGCGAGCTGCATGAGGCACTCACACAGCTCCAGACACAACACCGGGACGAGGCGCTTATTGTGACGGGGGACTTTAATAGTGCCAACCTCAAATGCACAGCGCCGAACTTTCATCAACATATCACCTGCCCCACCAGAGGTGAAAAGACACTGGACCACTGCTACACTACGGTCAAGGACGGCTACAAGGCACAATCTCGCCCTCCATTTGGCAAATCTGACCACGCCGCCATCTTCCTCATGCCAAAATACAAACAAAGGCGGAAACAGGAAGTTCCGGTTCAGAGGAAGGTTGTGCGCTGGACGGACCAATTGGTGGCCGCGTTACAGGACGCACCAGACGACGCAGACTGGGACATCGCACCGCTGCCTACAACATGGGACTCACGACGGGGGACATGGACCCATACAAAGCCGCGTCATATGACGTGTGGAAGGCGGTGAAAGAGGCGAAGCAGCGCTACGGGAGGAAACTAGAGTCACAGCTCCAACAGAGTGACTCTACACAGCAAATCCAGCATGTCCAAATTAACACTGTCAGATTTGATTTCAACACTATTAAAGTGTCTATATGGGTCCACACCAGAGAGTGTTAATTTAACTCTTTTTGGAGAGTTGGTACGTTAACTCTGATTTAGTGTTAAACACCAAATCTGTCTGGAGTTGATAATTTAACACTTGGTGTTAAGAGTTTATATATTAACTCTCAAAGAGTATTTTAGTTTAACTACGTAAGAGTTATCTTCTAATTAATTCTAAAAAGCGAGAATTTTACTGTTCTGAACTTCTAGAAATTTCTTTTGGAAATAAACATTTACTAAAAAGATGCAATGGTTTTTGAAAAACATTTATTCTGAACTGTGCACCACAATTTCAAAACATTTTCTGAAAGATGTAACAGTGTACATGTTCTCACTTTCATTAGAATTTTGTTTATCAAAGGTCTGACATAGGTGAGCTGGTAAATGCAAATAACAGCCTTCTCATCACTTATTTTAATAAATACAAAATACAATATACATGTCCTTCATTCATCACTTTGTGGAACTTCAACGCACTTCTGCTCTCCCCCATATTCCATCTTCACAAGCATATCCTATGTGGCGATTGAATAAAATTAGTTGACACTAATTAATGGCACAAATCAATTGCAGCACAGTAAAAAAAAAAAAAAAGGAATCCTTTTTGAGACATTACTTGTGTAAAGTATTTTCCCAAAAGACAAGGACACAGGCAACAGGTAATACTGAACTAAATGTAAAACCTCAACCTTTTTCATTTTTACCTAAACCGTGTGCACAAAACTCTGGAGGGATCTAAACGCTAACGTAGAACCCAGTCAGGACATCTGCTACTGCTGTTTGCTCGTTTTTTTATGGGAGATCATTTTCAGGCTTCAAGTAGCACCATTATACCAACATTTCACATTCTAGACATTGTTTTAGGTGTATTTGACCAAAAAATTTAACTGAAAATTCACATGCAAGCTTTTTTTCAAGGCTGTGGTATTTGCCCGCAAACAATACCTTTCAGCTAGCTAAAACAGAATATTATGCTATCAGCGAGCAACATGGCTAATGCCTTTCACACAGCTTTGTCTCAACTCCAAAGAGCCACAGGAGTAAAAGCTAATAATAATAATTGAAACAATCTTTGAAAAAATGACTTACCAAGCATGGCAAACAACTCAAATATGTAGAGCAAAATGTTTTGAAACGGCTTCACTTCAGCTTCGATTGGAGCCGTGCTGGGGGCGGAGTCTGTGAATTTACTCTATTAGTGTCGTATCCCCTGTAGGAGTTCAGAGTTAAGAGGTCAAGAGTTAATGTTTCCATTGTAACACCTCCAGATTTGAAATAGAAACACTCATTTTTAACACTCGATTTTAACTACTATCATTTTACACCTCAGAGTTACATTAAAAGAATGTGACTCTACTTAGAGTAAAATTAACTCTAAGACTACTAACACCAAAACATTTAACACTTTTGAATTTGCTGTGTAGGAGCCTGTGGCGGGGACTAAGGACAATAACGGATTATAAAGCACCAACAACCGGTATGACGAACGCGGACATGACTCTGGCAGACGAGCTGAACACTTTCTATGCTCGCTTCGAGGCTGCAGCTAAGGACTCCAACAATGCTAGTGCTAGCGGCGCTAACGGCTGCAGACAGGAAGATACTGCCAACACCGAAAACATGCTCGTCATCTCCGAGCATGTCGTGAGAAGAGCCTTCAAGAGAGTGAACACCAGGAAAGCAGCAGGAACCAGACGGCATACCAGGTCGTATCCTCAGAGACTGCGCATACCAGCTAGCTCCTGCTTCAGAGATGTTGAATATCTCAGCTTCACTGAGATATTCAACATCTCTTTATCTCAGTCGGTGATCCCCACATGCTTCAAAGAGTCCATCATTGTTCCTGTCCCGAAGAAACCCCACCCTGCTTCTCTCAATGACTATCGCCCTGTAGCTCTCACCTCAGTAGTGATGAAGTGCTTTGAACGCCTGGTCAGAGACTTCATAATTTCTTCACTACCAGACACACTGGACCCACTACAGTTCGCTTACCGTCCAAATCGTTCCACAGACGATGCCATCTCTCATCTCCTCCACACATCACTTACTCACTTGGACACTAGAAGGGGGAATTATGTTAAAATGCTCTTCATAGACTACAGCTCTGCATTTAATGCCATAATTCCCTCCACACTCACCACTAAACTGGAGCACCTGGGACTCAGCTCATCTATTTGTCAGTGGATCTCCAACTTCCTAACTGGCAGACCACAGGCAGTAAGGATGGGCGGACATGTCTGAGCCTCCACCACTCTCAGCACTGGAGCCCCCCAGGGGTGTGTTCTGAGCCCCCTGCTGTACTCTTTGTACACATATGACTGTGTGGCCACTACCAGCTCCACCACCATCATCAAGTTTGCTGACGACACCGTCGTGGTGGGCCTGATCTCTGACAACAACGAGGCGGCCTACCTGAAGGAGATTAGGAATCTGGAAAACTGGTGCCAGAGGAACAACCTCCTTCTAAACATCAGTAAGACAAAGGAGTTGATAGTGGACTTCAGCACTAAGCAGGAGAGGAACTACCAGACCCCCGTCATCAACGAGTGCCCAGTGGAGAGAGTAGACAACTTCAAATACCTCGGAGTTCACATCACGCAGGACCTGTCATGGTCCTGTCACATCAACACCGTGGTGAAAAAGGCCCGACAGCGTCTCTACCACCTCAGACGCTTGAGAGACTTCCAACTGCCCTCCAAGGTGCTCAGGAACTTTTACTCGTGCACCATAGAAAGCATCCTGACGGGAAACATCTTAACCTGGTTCGGGAACAGCACCATGCAGGACAGACGAGCTCTACAGAGGGTTGTGCGATCAGCTGAGCGCACCATCCGCTCCGAGCTCCCTGACCTGCACTCAATCTACAGCAGGCGGTGCTGGACCAAGGCCAGGAAGATCGTGAAGGACCTCAGCCATCCCAACAATGGACTGTTCTCTCTGTTGAGGTCAGGAAAGCGATTCCGCTCCCTGAAGACCGACACAGAGAGACTGAGGAGGAGCTTCTTCCCGCAGGCGATACGGTCTCTCAATCACACCACCACACAGTACTGACCCACACATATAGTTCTTACACACACACTGGACATTCTGGACATTGTTTTCACTTCATCACTTAAGCATATTTGCACTGCACAAGACACTTAATAATGTGGACTGCACAACACTGGACATTATATCTCTTCATTTCCATTTAATACTTGTACAGCTGCTGTTATTGTGTGTATATATATATATATATATATTTCTCATACATTCTTATATATTTCTATACTGTGTATTGTGTATTTTGTTGTACAGTTATTTTATTTTCAACTTTAATTTATATATTGTATCTTATTCTTTCCCAGTTAAATTTACCCTTCATTCTAATTTGTGTTGTACAGTTATCTAATTTTTAACTTTAATTTTTATATTTTATTTTATTCCTTCCTAGTTAAATTTACCCTTTTTAATTTTTCATATTTATTTCCTATCTTATTCATAGCCTTTTCTTTTTTCTTTAGGTCACGAGCAGTTGTGTAAGCATTTCACTGCATATCGTACTGTGTATGACTGTGTATGTGACAAATAAAATTTGAATTTGAATTTGATTTGAAGGTGATACAAATCATACATATATACCAACAAGACAGTGTACATCACTGTCACAACAGCGTTTGTTTTAGTTCAAAGGCTTTATGGTTTTTCCTATAATACCTGGTGGTGTAGTCGGCTGATTTTTTGTCAGTTCAGCCTTATAGATTATGTTTAACCCGAGTGACCACCCGGTCAGCTACTGGGTAACAGGCATCTCTGAAAACATTAAAGCACTTATGCAAATATGTGTTGTCTTCAGATGTCAATCAGATTTTTTGCATCCAAGTCTGTGATTGGCTGGTTTTGTGGCACAAATATAACGGTGTAAAGAAAGAGTTGAACGCGCACGGGCAGAAATGTTGAGAGTGCGAGCAACACATTGCGAGCAAGTGCAAATGCAAAAACTGAGCGAGAGGGGCTGCTATTGTGTGTGTGTGTGTGTGTGTGTGGATAATAGCAAACACTGAAATACATTTCTTGCACGCAGCAATGAATTTTGTTCACTCAAATTTAGATTTTCTTCGCTCAAAATAAATTTATCCTCAAAATGCATCACCTGCACCTGCAAATATTTTTTACGTGTGCTCAGAATAGTGGCACAAAAATAATGCCATAGGAGAGGGCAGGGAAAAATGGCTGGACAAGAGCAAGGATGTCAGGACTGAGTCTGATGTGGGAAGTGGATGTAAAGAATAGAATAGAAAAGCAGGTAGATGAGTCATTATAGATCTTCCCTATTAATCTTGTGTGTAAAGTTATCTCACTAACAAAAGATTATTTGAAAGAACTGATCCATGATTTATTAAGACACAGAATTCAATTAAGTTATTTGGCAATTAAACTCAGACGACCCATCATACCAGATTACAAATCCAGAGATGATTTAAATTAAAACAAGAGTTCACAAAAGAAAAACATAAGAGCCTGGGAAGATCAGTTTTGTATATTATAAAGCACATTAAAATTAGCAGCTACATGACCAAAGGAACAGAATATTGTCACGGGAGTGGAACGGACTCAGGCGCAGACGGAGGTAGCACGGTTCAACGACACTTTATTAATCACACTGGTGCGCTATATACACGTGAAGGGGTGGGGGGAAACACCAGGGTCCCGGGGATCAACAGGCTGGGGACACACACTTCTTCGCACTCGCTCTGCTCCTCGTCCAAACAGTCTCCACACAAGCAGCTCACTCTCACTCACGGGGTCCAGGGGTCACAGAAGGGCTGATCCAGGTAAACCTATTTACACAGACGAGGGTAAGTCGAAGGCAAACACGGGAACAGTAGAATTGCAAGAAGCCAGGCAATACTAACGAGAGTTACTCAATATTCCAGCGACGAATAGCTCAGAGCCCCAGCCTTAAGAAGAGCCAGAGAACTGCAATCGCTTGAGATCAGCTGCAGGTGCGTGGCCAAGGGCAGGAGCCCAATCAGAGCTCCGCCCAGGCAGACAGGTAGGAGAGAGAGAGCGAGAGAAAAACAACAACACTTGTGGCCACACTGGGCTGGCCGGGGAGGCACAGGGACCATGACAAATATAGTCAATTGATGAAAAGGTCCAGATAGCAAACAGGAAAAAGGGAAGCAGGACAGAAAATGAGCCTGCGATAAAAGCTTAAGGGCCATCAGAGGCCAGAAGAGAGTGATATGAACCTGCAATAAGATTTGTGGGTTGACAGAGGTGAGTAGGAAGAAAAAGGCCTGCAATAAGGCTGGAACGCTGTTGGAGGCCAGGCCAGAGCCTGCATTAAGGCTGCAATGTTACAGAGGTCAGGAAAGGAGGAGAGAGAGAATTTTGGCTCAAGGCCTGTCAGAGGCCAGAAGAGAGTGTGAGCCTGCGATAAGACTTAAGGGCCATCAGATGACCAGACCAGACCAGGATGGAAAGCAGAAAATCTCCAAAAGGCTGAGAGTTCAGGAAAGAAGAGAGAGCCTACAATATCGCTCAAGGGCCAATAGAGGCCAGGAGGAAGAGCACAGAACCTGCAAAAAGCTGAGAATTGACAATGGTCAGGAGATACAAGAGAGTCTGCAATAATGCTGGAAAACCATTTGAGGCAAGGAGAGCAGAGAGAGAGCCTACAAAAGAGATTGTAGACTAATGAAGACCAGAGAACAAAGTACTTGTAAACAGTAATAGAAATTTGAATAAAGGTGGGAAAAGGCTAAAACTCGCTGTATGTCTTCTTACCAAGAATTTAACATTTGAGTGACTTTAACATGAGGAGCAGAAACCACAGATAAAGAAGACGTGGATGAAGAGAGAAAACACATGGATATAGCATGATGCTGGAATTTAAGAAGAATAGACTACTGCTGATCATAACAAGACAAGGAACAAAGCCTTGTGAAGCTGCTGAAGCACCACCTGCCTAGCCTAGAGGTAGCAACCTTACTCAGAGCGGAAAGAGTGGTGCGGCTGGTCAAATAGAATAGGGTGGTTTTGCTCCATGATGAGCACTCCTTGTCTTGCACTTAGGGCCCCATCATCAACCGTAGACCCTCAACCCAACTTCAGAGACCACCGAGGAATCTCCAAAGCCAATTCAACGACAGCGTCACCTCCCCCAACAATTCAAAGATTTTGACATGGATCATGACATGACATGGGGTTTTGGAGACAGCTAACCACCTAGTTGGGGGATCTCATAAGCTGATGAGGTAGGCCCTCGTTGATGCAAGTTCCCAGCAGAAACATGCTTACTGTATGATTCGGGGTGAAAGGTCTAGTACCTGGGGAGCAGGTGTGGGCCTTCAACCTGGAGAGAAAGATAAGCATTTCTCCTAAACTGATGAGCCAGTGCGTTGGACTCTGCAATGTGTATGACAGACCTCCAGATGTGGTTTACATGGTGTGGCTGGTCGAATAGAAAAGGGTGGTTGTGCTCCATCGTGACTCTCATGCACTCTGGGCCCCAGCACTAACCCTAGACTCTCAACCCAACTTGAGAGACCACTGAGGAATCTTCTAATCTGACTCAACGACAGTGTCACCTCCCCCAACATCTCAAAGATTTTGACACAAACATGTGGGTTGTTGGGGACAGCTAACCACCCAGGTGAGGGCTGTGTGGAGTGTGGGAGTGTCTAAATCTAATTTCCCATCATGCCTCTGGAACACTGTGTTTCATACTGAATTGAAGAAATTTATGTTTACTGTTATGTAGCTGTTATAGTTTGTTCCATGCTGCAGGTCTGTTTAGACTTAGAATATATATATATAAAGAGATGTATATGTTATAAGTTATGCACAGTGATAGTAACCTGCTGGAAGCACAGTGTTAGTATGCTTTTTAAATGCAGAATAAAAGAGCACAGCCTTTGGAGTTGTAGGGTTTACAGCAGTATTTGAAGATTCAGTGCCTCCTTGTGAGTTTCTTGCTGTCTGATTTCTCAGCTTGTTGCAATATTGTGAAATTACAATACTTCACATTGAATCTGGCTCTATGAGTAAATGTATTTTGTTGCTTACCACCACTGAATTGTACTACAATTGTTTCCTAATTGTAGGTGATTGTGCAGCGCTGCCTCTCTGCCAAGAGTCTCTCTCACGTGAAAGGAGGTTGTATCCTATGTGGTTACCTGAAGATACTGCCCATGTTCCTCATGGTTTTCCCCGGGATGATTAGCAGGATCCTGTACACAGGTGAGTGTAGTGTGTGGTTTTAAGAGTCTGTTCTATGCAACTTATGTAGCAAGCTTACTGGTATATTTAAAGTTGTGATAAACTGAAATACTGTGGATTTTCTTGCCTTTAATCTAGATGTGGTAGCATGTGTGGATCCAGATGAATGTGAAAAACACTGTGGGACCAGGGTGGGCTGCAGCAACATTGCGTATCCGAAACTGGTCGTTGAACTCATGCCTAATGGTTGGTGACCTTTGTCTTATTAACTTTTAATAATTGCAGATTTTTTTATATTTCTACTTTTTAATCTGTTACTCTATTTCAGGCTTGCGAGGTCTTATGCTGTCTGTGATGCTGGCCTCTTTGATGAGCTCCCTTACCTCTATCTTCAACAGTGCCAGTACTCTCTTCACCATGGACATCTACACTAAGATCCGTCGCTCTGCTAGTGAGAAGGAACTTATGATTGCTGGCAGGTAAAACACATTTTTGTTGTTGTGTCTGATGGAATGATTGTCTAAAGTGTTGAATACTGATTGCATTTTTTTTCAACTATGTACAGACTGTTTATCTTGGCCCTGATTGGTGTGAGCATAGCATGGATTCCTGTGGTGCAAGCAGCCCAAAGTGGTCAGCTTTTTGTCTACACTCAATCCATCACCAGTTACCTTGCCCCACCTGTTGCAGCTGTCTTCTTGCTTGCCATTTTTTGCAAACGTGTCAATGAGACTGTGAGTTGCCTCCTTGATTCAATGTTTGCTTGCCTTTTTCATGAAATAAAAAAGAAATCTGTTCTTCAGTGCGGTTTTGCGCAGTGAAAGAATCCTTCACATACCTCTGGGATTTAGTCAGGAAAATGTTATCAAGAGCAAAGCTTTTGTCATTTGACACTTTAAGAAAAACAGTTTACGTTTTTGCTGAGTTTTAGGGATAAATGATTAAACCAATCCGTAAGTCTGTAGAGAAAAATAAGCCAAGTAGTTCATAGCTTGGCTCAGTAGATGGACTGGGAATAACATAGAGCTGTCAGAGTGCTTCTTGGCAAAGTAGTTATTTCCACCCACAACCACTGAAAAAGTTCAATTATTAATAAGTTGTTTAATTATTACAAAATTTCCACATCATGATTGAAATGTAAAACCAACAGATTAAAATGCAACATTGCTGTAAGCGCTAGGCCACCACGAACTATTCATCCCCGTGGTATCTTAGCAGACACTTACTACTTAAAACTCAGCAAGTCAGAAGGATTGTGAGCCCCTGCTTTCAAAGTCTAATTAAATTGCAAAATTTAATTGTCTTATAGTTATCTCTGGTTTCCATATAAATAATCACTAATCAGCTTGCGTAACATCCCAGTAGGTCCTGACCACAAAATAGTATTACACTTGGGCAAAAGTGGTAAATATTCCTTCATGAACTGTCCAACTACTTTTTGTAGACACATTTTTTATATTTTGGATCTGTATATATTAAACACAGGATGCAACAAGAGTTACAAATGCCGGTATGTTAATATACTGTAAGAATCATGATTCCAGCTTCCTGTTTAATATGCATCCAAATGTAGCGCTGATTCAATCTCCCTTTTAGCAAGAAGCATTTATCCAAAAATATTTCTTCAAATACAATATTATATACATATATATGTTGCTATCTATTACTATTTTACTATATTGTATTTATTTACCATTTTTAAAACCTTTAAACTTTTTAAAAGTATTTCGATATAAAGTAATATTTGTCCTTTTTTCTTTCTTTCCACAGGGTGCATTTTATGGCCTCATAATTGGGCTGTGTATGGGCTTGAGCAGGATGATTACTGAGTTTATTTATGGGACAGGTAGCTGTGCTATCCCCAGTAACTGTCCCACTATCATATGTGGAGTTCACTACCTTTACTTTGGGCTCATTCTGTTTGTCATCTCCGGCATCATCATGCTGGCAGTGTCTCTCATGACCAAACCTATTGACGACAAACATGTAAGTTTTTAATTTAAGACACCAAAATACCAATGCACCCATATATTTTTCTCTGTTGCTCCATTCATGCTGATGACACCCTACCATATACTTTCTCCACATCTACAACACCTCCTGACCTCTCAAGATCCTGTCTGACACTCTCTTCACCTCTACAGCAGTATACATATACTCTTACAGGGCTCTACACTAACTTTTTGCTTTTTGCCAGTTGCACCAGCACCAAAGTTAGGCACACCCAAATATTTAAACCGCATTGCTTAACACCACAGTTTTAGATGTGCACTTTTTTTTCTTTTTTTTTTTGGGGGGGGGGATTGCTGTCCATACAGACAATATTGATTTGTAAATGATTAACTAACAATCTTGTCAACACAAAGTTCTTTATTTGGAGCACAGTTGTACAAGAAAGATAAGTTACTGAAAAAGTGCTTGTGCTTAAAGTGCATTGGCATTCTTTGGTAATATTGTAAACAAAATTAAACTTAATCATCACATCGGCCTCCTCTGACGACCTGTTTGCTGCTGCCTGCCGCTGAAAGGCTGTGGGGAGAGGGGACACTTGGGCAGTGCATTTATCACAGCATATAATGTGTTTTCTGGATATATGTATTTTTTCAGCATTTAGATACTGATGGCTCCGTGTCAGAGCACTGACTATGAATTTCAGACGGATCAGGCCTTAACAAAAGAGTTGTCAATCGTTCTTTTCATCTTTTCTTATTACCCACAGCTACATCCACTTCTGTCGGGCCTAGGCTACTCACTAGGGCTGGGTATCATCACCATTTTCTATAATCCATTCAATTCAATTCAACTTTGCCGCAGACAGTCAGAAATATTATAATTCTGATCCTTTATCAGTGCTGATACATGTGTGACTTCATCAGAATTGTGAGCATCACAGCAGATGCCTTTGTGTCAAAGTAACTGAGAATAAAACACAGAAAAAATGAAGGAGATTTTCCTGGCCTGGCTTTTTATAACAAAAAACTTAAAAGAAAACTTACATTTAAAATTATTCTGCAATATTCTGCAATTTTACATAATTTTAAAAAGTTTAAATTTCTTCAGTATTGACCAGCAGAAGTTAGGCTTTGTCCGAGGTCATTTAAGTAAAGTAAAAATTTAAAAAAAGACAGCGGCCGACAGCGCTGTAAACAACGGTAGACTGGTGGGTAATAAGCAAATGAATAATACCGAAAACAGAGACTTGAGATGAGAAACTGTTCTTGAAGTACAGAGAGAGAGAGAGAGAGCTGTGCATGAAGTGTGATTTTATCGTGGTGGAAGAAAAAAAAACTGAAAAAGTAAGAGGGAATTAATGACGACATTTATCAAATGTGAATCGTAGTTTGGATCGTCTTTTGCTGCTGGTTCAGTGAATTTTGGATGGAGAGAGACAAAACCTGTAGCTCTGTGTACCTGCTCTCATTTGCTGTTTGGTGGTTGTTGAAATAGTTTTGTGAGCTTTAACCTGAGATTCTGGTGTTTCTGGCAAAATACGTTTATATTTAAAAGTCGATTCAGATTTAATAAATCGATATCGCTTTATTCAAGCAACTCACCTCTCTCTATCCGCCTGCACTTTCAAACGTACTCGCGAAAGGCTAAAGGAATATCTAGACCAATCAGAGAGGTCCCGCCCCTGACTATCCCTGATTGGTTTAGACCACGACAGAGGCATAATGTGTGTCTGTTGTTGACCACACAGAGACTTTCAGAGTTGCAGAGTCTTTTTTTTCCACTCAAACAGTTGGTCGCACCAGCGACCTAAGATTTTTTTTTAGTCGTACCATTGAAATTGGTCGCACTCTAGAGTTTGAATCCATCTCCAGTGCTCTTGGCCTTGCTTTTATTTCATCTACTCTTTTGCACACAATACATCTACCTTCTTCATTATATCCGCCAGCTCTCTCCCTTTACCAGCCATAGTTGTAACCAGCCTACATTTAATGTTGCCTCTACACTCCTGCTTTTTTTCTTCTATCTTGCTGCCTCCTAACACACCCTCCCTCTGTCCTCATCCTCCAGCTTCCACCAGACTGATCTAGTATGGGGATTTAACCTGCTTTAACCTTCATATCTGCTGAGTCTCCTTGTTAAACTGTGTTTAATCAGTTATTAAGAAGTAAAATAAAATGATACATTTTCTGATAATATTTTTCACCACATTTTGTGCTGTTTGACTAGTTGTATCGACTGTGCTGGAGCCTGAGGAACTGTACAGAGGAGAGGGTCGATCTTGAGATGGATGATTGGACTGATAACCAAGATTCCAACAGTGTGGACTCAGACGGTAATGAGCTAACATACGCAGCAGAGTAAAATATAGCACAGTAAATATGCATTCATATTAGGGCTGCCACAAACGATTATTTTGATAGTCGACTAGTCACCGATTATTTTTGCCATTAGTCGACTAATCAGATCATGCATCCATTGGACGTAAAACGTACAGCTTATTGCAGCGGTCCCCAACCCCCGGGCCTCGGACCGGTACCGGCCCGTGAGTTGTTTGGTACCGGGCCGCGAGAGTTGAGGCTCAGGTGTGAAATGTATAGTTTTCAGGGTTTTTATCGGTTTTCAGTGTTATTTTGTTATCGTTTTTATCGTTTACTCAGTTTTCCTTGGTCTTTTCACGTGTGTTATGAATAAATTTTCTTTTTTTCGGTACCCGTGCTAGTTTTATTTTGTTGTATCTATCCGCGACACCTTAAAGGCCGGTCCATGAAAATATTGTCGGGCATAAACCGGTCCGTGGCGCAAAAAAGGTTGGGGACCGCTGGCTTATTGCACCAGCATCTGCTCTTATATAACTATCATTAGCTTACAGCTTTAAGTGTTTAAGGTATGTGCTAACTAAAAATAAGGACAAGATGATAGTTTATTAAATGTTAATGACATTTGCAGATTGTTTAGGTGAAGTTTAATAAACTCTTTGCTATCTAAAATATAACGGGACACCGGAGTATATTCTCTACCATCTCACACTTCTGATAATCAGTTGTCTGCTTGACGTTTGTTCAGCTGTGTAAAAACTATAACTTTAATCTCAGCCAAACCGATTTACTCAGGAATAAATAAAATACTAAAAAAAAGCCAAACAATAACATTTTTAAGTTATCTAAGTGACTTATATATATTTAACCTGAGTAGTGAAAGATGGCGGTGGGTTTGAAAACGATTTGCCGGGAGTCCGGTGTTCTCACGGGCTCTAATGAGCCTTGCCCCCGGCTCGCTATCGAGCTGGTGAGACGTCTGTTACTTACGTCGGAGCGCAAAACGTCGGATTGCTTTTGAAAATATGTGGTGTCTTGATAAACTGAGCAGGTATTTGAGGTTTACACAGCTACATTCTCGCCTGAAAATATGTTAAACATTTATTTTGTGACCCAGAAAGAATAATAAGAGTAATATTAAAACTAACTAGCTGCTGCCATTGTTGGAAACTGAGCTGGGCTGCGCTATGAATTGGGACACAGCTTCTTCTTCTTCGGGGTTTAATGGCAGCTGGCATCCTTGTACATGCAGTGCTGCCATCTTCTGTTTCAGTCCGTTATTACACTCTTAAATCCTACTACTTATTCCTGCGTCTTTTGGGATCTTACAAAGCTTCAAACGACGCGTCGACTATTAAATTAGTCGTCGATGATTTTAATAGTCGACATAATCGTGACTAGTCAACTAATCGTGGCAGCCCTAATTCATATGTAATCCGTTCATGTGTTAGGCCTGTTGTTGTTGCGTTGTGTTCTGGCGTTAAAGTAAGAGGCTGGAGACAGCACTGGGTCTTTGGCTATTTACTGCAGCGGTCCCCAACCCCCGCCCCCCGGTACCGGTCCGTGAGTCGTTTTTATCGTTTATTCGGTTTTCCTTGGTCTTTTCACGTGTGTTATGAATAAATTTTCTTTTTTTCGGTACCGGTACTAGTTTTATTTTGTTGTATTTATCCGCGACACCTTAAAAGCCGGTCCATGAAAATATTGTCGGGCATAAACCGGTCCGTGGCGCAAAAAAGGTTGGGGACCGCTGCTTTACTGCACATCTGCAACACCGAAATAAGGGTCTGATCTGTGTGTGTCACGCGCCTGCCAGTACACCGCTCCTCCGGCCATGCTGAAAGAAGCTGTGACCGGGGCACACATGCACGCGCCTACGTCACCACGCAGCGCACACACACACACGAACGCACACAGACTCAGATCACACAGGTAGGAGATTGAGATGCAAAATGAAATATTTAATTTAAAAAATGGGTGTTTTGGGTGAAACTGACAAGTATTTAACACATGTTACGCATACATATAAACAAATACATGCAAACTTTCATTTTTCTTGTTTCTTCTTTTGCAGAGGATGATGAGCCTGGCTTCTTGAAGAAAGCGGTGATGTGCTTCTGCGGCCTGGAAACCAAAAAAGCCCCCAAGCTGACTAAAGAAGAGGAGGAAGAGCTGAAAAGGAAGCTGACAGACACCTCAGAGGTGCCTCTGTGGAGGAACGTAGTCAATGTCAACGCCGTCATCCTTCTGTGTGTGGCTGTGTTCTGTCATGCCTATTTTGGCTAAAAGTCAGCTGATTTCAACTGCTCGCTGACTCTCTAATTTATACAAATTTAACAGACTGCTCAGTAGGCCTCAGCCCTAAAACCCTGTTTAAACCTTATATGTTTAGAGCACTGTGTTTTTCTTTATCACTTCCTGGTATTTAAAAGTTTAAGTGAACCAGTAGACAGTAATATATTAATACATATTAGACTTAAAAATGTTGAAGAAGTGCATAAATATTTACACATTTGTATGCTATTTATCGTTCTAAAATGTCTGAAGATCATTTGGGCTAAGTATGAATTTTCTTCTTTATCTTAATGGTAAATTTGAAATATTTTGTGAATGAAGCTGCAGGTTAGCCTTTACTTGTAAAGAACAATCCAGCACTATGATTTGTGATCATCTTTGGGCTCTTGTTTGTGTATTCTGAACCATTATTCCATTTAGCTTTCATTGCAGTGGTCACCAGGACATAAAAACCTTGTATGAGTAACTACAATAATAACTTTATTATGCTGATGCCATAAAAAAGGTCGCTGAGTTTGGTGAATCATACGATCATGGAATGCAGGGTGTTGCTTTTTGGGAACCACACCTACACCACACCTGTGTCTTCACAACCAAATAATTACTACAAGCTAAGAGCAAGCTGGGAGCATTACACGTGAGAACAGAGCCTTGAACACTATCATGTAGTTTGTTTATCAGGTGTCAAGCAAAGTAACTGGAAACAAAGCATAAGGAAAGAAACTTTAACACAACCTGTTCTTCACCTGTCAGAGCTCAGTGACATCTGGCTCATAAAGCTGTTACTGTAGGGACACCTAGTGGCAGCTGATAGTACTTGCATCTTTAGTCACCTCATAATATTGTTTGCTTGTGCTGCATCTATTTATTCCTGCTCTGTCCACTCTGATACTGTAATATTGTGAATTTCCCAACTGCTAGAATAACAAAGACTGTCTTATCCAAATGATATTAACATGCAAAGTTTCACAACATCAACTGTATCCACCCATTGACTTTAACATACATACATAAAAATCATACATATCACCCTCTGATGTGTTTCCTTTGTTGTTTTGGTGTTGCTGTTTGGTTTGGCTGAACATCACAGGTAACATTTTTAATTCTGACATTGGTTCTCATGTATTTTTCAGTCTGTTACAGACCTCCTCAAACAGCAGTGAGACTAATAAATAACCTAGAAAGGGGAAATAAAACATATTTTATCAATATTATTTCCTGTGCGTATTAGTTGTCATAGACTTGCAGTAAGTGAGAAAAAAATATTTCCTTGTTTCCTTGACATGAGTGAGACAAGTTTTCAGTGGCAGTGTTTGACGGCTATTCTTGTTTTACTTATCAACAAAGCTGTCACAATCAGTTTATCAGTGACACAGCAAATGGTTATAGTTTAACAGAGCTGTCATGTACACACTTGCAGCAACCTAAACTGGATTATACTTTATTAAATTTGAGCTATAACCCACTGCGATACAAATACTACCTGTTAGGTTTTTGTATCTCAAGTATCTTCACTTGAGGTATTTCCTTGTAGGTTTATAATTAATAATATTATTTGCTAAACAGTTACATATTTTAACACATTCATTTTTAAACCAACATTTGTGAAACCGTAAGATTTACATGCCAATCTGTTCATGCATCCACTTCCAACTAGTATGTGTTTTAATGATTTAGATGATTAAATCATGATCAATGATTAAATCCACTCTTTATTACCCTCCTTTACATCTATGCCTCCTTCTTTGACACACTATCTCTCCAACACACACACAGAGACACACACACACACACACACACACACACACCAAAGGTTATAAAGGTAATCGCTTTGTGTAAATGCTTCAGACAAACAGGGGCAGCTCGAGCAACACTGCCGTTGTCCATCACAGCCAAAATGTCACAAGATTATTCGTATTATGGATTTTCCTACATAAAGAGAAATGCAGAAAACAACACAGGCAACACGGTGGCCCTTAAAAATGCGGCAGATATCTCCGTTATTGTGGTCTACTTTCTGGTTGTCCTGGGGGTCGGAGTAGTGGTAAGTTTTACAATCCTTCACCTGATCATTCGTTAAATCCCCTGTCTCTGCAGCTCCCTAACATTTTTATAGCTTTAAGTTGTTTTGAGTTATTAAATTTTCTGTTAATAGTAATAATGAATTACATTGCCAAAGAAAAAAATAGCATTTCTTTTTATGTTAATTTGAGAGGCAACTTACTAAATAACAAAGGTGTCATTCTTTACTAATAATCATTTTGCACAATTGACACAATCATTTTTCTCAGCAACCTGGTACACAATAGCTTTCCACAGAAGATCGCAGACACATATTTCGCATTTCATAATGTTTATCTATCTTTTACTGTGATATCTTTAAGTTGTGTGAAATCACCCACAATTTTAAACATAAGAATTATACCATATGAACAAAATTAATGAGCCACGTAGCCATCACACCTACAGGAGCTGGCAGGCCATGGAAATACATCCTATGAAGCGCCCAGTTTACTCTGATGTTAGTGCCACAGGAGGGACATTCATCAGGACTCAAACTGTAACCCAAGCTCTGTAACTTTACATGGTCTGTTATTTTGTTGCTGAGTTGTTGGTAAATGTAATACCTAGGAGGGAAGACACTTAAGGGACTAGTTGCAACAGTGGTATTCAAGTGGTGCTTGATTTCATACACCTGTGGCAATGGAACTGAAAACTTAAGCGGTGTGGCCTGATACTTTTGTCCATATATTGTATGTGATGCTTATAAACAGATTATCAGAGTGTTGCTATTTTGTACAGATTTAATCATTTTCAAAAATTGTTCTATTACAGGCTATGATCCGCACCAACCGATCCACTGTAGGTGGCTTCTTCCTTGCAGGGAGGAGTATGGTTTGGTGGCCGGTGAGTATCTTTCCTTGGAAGGCTCCTTTACTTTCTAATCCATCTGAAGTAATAAATTCTTATTGCTTAGTTCTAATAGATGGAATGTAATGTGATTAAGGGTGTCATAATAGAAGATTTTTATGAATTGTCATATTTTTATTAGAGCAATCAAGTGTGTAAAACCATTTAGTACTTATTTAGTATGCTGAGTATATGACCTTTCAAAAAAAAACCATGATGGATTCTGATTGAATTTTAAAAGGAGCTACTGACAGATTTAACTGTGCTCTCCACAGATCGGAGCATCGCTGTTTGCCAGCAATATTGGCAGTGGCCACTTTGTAGGAATCGCTGGTACTGGCGCAGCTGCAGGAATAGCCATTGGTGGATTTGAATGGAATGTGAGTAACTGTTCTTGAGTCAGTTATATCACTTCTCATGTAGTTCTTGTCCCTGATACTCTATCAGTTATCTTTGTCAGGTCAACTGAGCTACGGCCTGAAGAGGATGAAATGATAAAGGATATCTGATTATTTCTTCTATGTTTGTGTTTTTCAGGCTCTTGTTGTGGTTGTCATTCTGGGATGGCTCTTTGTGCCCATCTACATTAAAGCTGGGGTAAACAGAATACTACTGCTACACACTGGCCTGAAAGCTCCCTATATGTATTAATTCCTCTATCCAAATGGGCATTCATAATCACTGTGTTTATCTACAGTGTGAGTAATGAGTAAAATCTCATCTCTTGTCGATGTATTTAGATCGTCACCATGCCTGAGTACTTGAAGAAGAGGTTCGGAGGACAGCGCATTCGCATTTATCTCTCTGTTCTCTCCCTCTTCTTGTATGTCTTCACCAAAATCTCAGTGAGTCCCTCCAAGAGATGCAGAACACACTGTTCCATTTGTGGATGATCTTGAATAAAATCCTGCATTTTTTACCCTTCCCCATATAGGCAGACATGTTCTCGGGTGCAATTTTCATCCAGCAGGCGCTTGGGTTGAACATCTACGTCGCTGTTATTGCACTTCTAGCGATTACGGCACTGTACACTGTCACAGGTTTGTACACGGCAGAAATACACTTCCTTTTCTATGGAACTTATAGATTGACATTTTCCTCAGAAAACTACCCAAGAAGTGTTATCTACAAAAATTATATTATGACCGGGGTAAAGTCTTCCCAAGCCCATATGTGGTGATGTAGACACACGCCACATACACACAATCTCTTTCTTTCCTCATTGCTGGTTTATCTTTGCTGAGTTGCTGTGGTTAATTGCCCATGGACTATGATAAGCCTGAATTGGCCTTCTGTTGCTGTTTTGTAACAACACATCCACAATTACAAGTCTTACAGAATGAGTAGTTACATAATGATATGATGAGTTGATTTTTGTTCTTTCAAACAAGTGTAGTCTGTTAGTTGTGATAAAATGTCAATTTTAGGTGAAAATGTTTACAGATTTATAACATTGACATAACATCAATAATCCTATTTTATCTCAGGTGGACTGGCAGCAGTGATCTACACAGACACTTTACAGACCATCATCATGGTTATTGGATCATTCATTCTCATGGGCTTTGGTAATATGACACTTATCATATATCACATATCTGTTTGAAAGGTTGTTTTTTTTTGTTTGTTTTTTTTTAAAAAGTCTAATTTCCATATGATTTTCCTTAGCTTTCCATGAGGTGGGAGGCTATGTAAACTTTGAGAAACTCTACATGCAAGCTATCCCCTCAGTCACGGGTAACATCAGTGCAAACTGCTATGAGCCCCGGCCAGACTCCTTCCATATCTTCAGAAATGCAGTTACAGGAGACCTCCCATGGCCTGGTCTCGTGTTTGGACTCACCATTCAGGCTACCTGGTACTGGTGTACTGATCAGGTGAGCAAAGAAATGAGCACTGGGCAGCTCAACTGCAGTTTTTAGCAACCAGTCTGTAGTGAAAAACTGAGACACGTTCAACTGATTGCCTCGGTGTGTTCACATATTCATACTAGACTCAATTTCTATGCGGAGAGATAATTTGGAAGAAATTCATGTTCAAGGTGTTGAAAATGCAGATGGAGTCTTGGATCAAGCTGGGCACGTCAATAGTTTTTAGCAATCATTCACAACAAATGGGTGGTCATAAACACTGACTCAGCCAACTGATTTACTCACATGCATGTTCATGCACATTCATGCCCGTTCATACAGGTTTTAAAAAAAAAACAATATTCAAAAAACAGTCTGCAGTGAGAGGATAACTATGCTTTTAGTTTAGACGCTGGATCTCAGCGAGAGCCTGACACCAATTCATGTGACATAGAGCACACACGAACAAAACATTATGGTATATCTATTTTCCATTACAGAAGAAGATGATTTGCTTCTTTGGTTTACTCAGCAAACATTTTGAGTTCAACCACAAAGACTGAAAGTGGTTTGAAATCCATGACAACCACTTACCCACCCAGTCTATCATTCAGCCAAGTCCCCCTTATGCTCAGAATCAATTGGCCAGGCTGTTGATTTAAGCTTGATTTACAGTACTGTATTACTACAGCCTGACGTTCAGCTTTCTAGAAATGTTCATACACGTTGCGCAAATGCAGACATCAACAACTATGATAGGTCTGCATGGTAGTAATATGCCATGTAAATAGGGTATATCAATTAGCATAAGGATAATACATCTGCTAAACCAAATAGAGTGCAATTGTATCTAGTTTGCTCACAATCCTAACACGAACAACATATGTTGTGTTTTTAATTTTCATAGCTCTGACAATTCGTGTTTCAAGTTCAAATAAAAGCCATGATCGTTCCAAATTTAGTTGTTTTTTTTTCCCACACCAGCTCATAAGTGCAAATGTAAAAATATAGTGTCAGCCACTTGTATAGGCTTTGCGGTCAATTAATGCAGGGCTATGAACAGGTGTACACACAGAAGAGACTGGCAACGTGGCAACCAGACATTGTAACAAGTCAATGAAATTCAGTATTCTCAAGCAACAATGAGTAAACTAACTATTGGCAACGCAAGCAGGTCAGCTGAAGGCTTATCAGGGGGCTTTTAGGACAAGCTGATAATAATACCACCTAGAAGTAATAAGCATCACTAACATCACTCTGAGACCATATTTTTCTGATTTTGGAGATGTTGCACAAATGCAAGAACCACTACACTGCAGTACCTGCAGCGGACCCAAGTTAACTGTCTGTTGGGATCTCTGGATCTGTTTCCTGGTGTTTTGGACTTTTTGAATCAATACTGTATTTTTTTTTGAGAAAAGGGTTCTTAATTTATGTCTGGATTTAGTGATTATACTACTGTTGTTTTATACATAAGAGTGTTAGCCAGACAACAGGATCCTGGAATATATGCAAGCAAACTGCTTCCAAACAGGAAGCAACATGCATCAATAGAGAGCCAATGACTTCAAGAGAAAAAGAACAATACACTGGTGACCCAAAGTGGTTGGATCTTAAATTAAACTTTTAGCATCTTTAAGGTGAGCACTCCAACAGCTTCAGTATTTATAAAGCTGATAAGTTAAATTTCAAAAGGTAAAGAACATCACAGTGCACTCTGTAACATCCCTGGCAATACAAATTAAACAAGTAAATAGCAATGCATAATAAATGCTGGAGAAATTGGTTTATGTTTTGTGTGTCTGAAAGGTGTATCCTGTGTGGATACAGATAAATTAAACAAGCCCATAAAAACCCATGTTTTCATGATAGTTGATGATATCGAAATTATAAGCTTTTATTTAACACCATGCGCACAAAGCCTGCTCCAATGTGACTGGACAAGTCTAGAAAGCAGATAAAAGCTTCTAGTACCCAAAGTATTTTCCATGACCACATATTCTACATATTATTTTCTAAAAATGAGTCTTGTTGAAGCTTATGCTCTTGAACGTTCATAGATGTTCCTCTACATGTATAAACTATACTTTATAATTTGGAAACATATCATATGATTTGTGAAATCTTAGTTTGAATGTAAAAGACATTACTATTCTACAAGTATATTTTGCATCGAATCTCAATGAACTAGAAATAACAACTATCACCACGTTTAAAAGTACAGTAAATGTGCGTAAAATTGTGATACCTGAGTAAATGTATTTAGTTGCTTATGACCACTGAACTGTACTCCAATTGTTTCCTAATTGTAGGTGATTGTGCAGCGCTGCCTCTCTGCCAAGAGTCTCTCTCACGTTAAAGCAGGTTGTATCCTATGTGGTTACCTGAAGCTGCTGCCCATGTTCCTCATGGTTTTCCCCGGGATGATTAGCAGGATCCTGTACACAGGTGAGTGTGGTTACATGTGTGTTACATGTAATTTATGTAGCAAGCTTATTGGTTAATTACACAAATTAATTACAAATTAATTACACAAAATTATTCAGTGCTGACCTCACGCACTGTGGATTTTCTTGCCTTTAATCTAGATGTGATAGCATGTGTGGATCCAGCTGAATGTGAAAAATACTGTGGGACCGCGGTGGGCTGCAGCAACATCGCTTATCCGAAACTGGTCGTCGAACTCATGCCTGATGGTTGGTGACCTTTGTCTTAGGAGCTGTTAATAATAACTCCAGGCTTCTTTGCTTATCTTTCCTTTTCTTGATCTGTTACTCTATTTCAGGCTTGCGAGGTCTTATGCTGTCTGTGATGCTGGCCTCTTTGATGAGCTCCCTTACCTCTATCTTCAACAGTGCCAGTACTCTCTTCACCATGGACATCTACACTAAGATCCGTCGCTCTGCTAGTGAGAAGGAACTTATGATTGCTGGCAGGTAAAACACATTTTCGTCGCTGTGTCTGATATAATCATCGTCTAAATTGTTGAATACTGATTGGATTTGTTTAAAATGTCTAGAGTTTTTATCTTGGTCCTGATTGGTGTGAGCATAGCATGGATTCCTGTGGTGCAAGCAGCCCAAAGTGGTCAGCTCTTCGACTACATCCAGTCCATCACCAGCTTCCTAACTCCACCTGTCGCAGCTGTCTTCTTGCTTGCCATCTTCTGCAAACGTGTCAATGAGACTGTGAGTTGCCTCCTTTAATTCAATGTTCTTTTTTTTTTCTTTTTTAAATCAGATTTTCAGTGTGGTTTTGTGCACTGACATTATTTTTCTCTACCTCTCTATACCTCTGAGATTTATTGAAAAATAACATTTGTTTCCATTCTTGCTGTGGGTTAAATGAGATGATTGGTACAAATCTCATGTCTGTACAGGAAATAAGCTGGAGCCAAGAGCTGGTTAGCTTATGTTAGCTTAGTATATGGACTGGAAATAAAGGAAAGCCTTTAGAGTGCTTTTTGTCAGAGCCGCTCTACACACAAGCCAGTTATCCTTGTGTATCATTTCTGAAATTTCCTGCTTAAAAACCTGAAAGTCAGAAAGCTTGTGAGGCCAAACTTTGATGCTCATTCACAACTAAATTACTGAGTTCTGAGGTCATCCAATTGTCACTTCTGGTGTGTGCAGACCTTAAGAATACCAGCATTTTGGGGAGAATCAGTTTTAGGTCAGTAATTTTCTGCCTGGTTCTATTTTAGTCCAAAAGTGTTGCAAGTGTTAGTAGGAGCATGTCATGGTGATAGCTTCCTAATTTTTGTGCAGCAAAGAGTGGTGTTAACGTGATCAAATGTACAGCAAGAAGGATCTATCCAAAATCATTCCCTTAAATACAATATTGTGGTAATATCACTCACTTTACTTGATTTAGACTGACCTTTGTTCTTTTTCTTTCTTTCTCCAGGGGGCCTTTTTTGGACTGGTAATTGGACTGGTTATTGGCTTGACGAGGATGATTGCTGAGTTTGTTTATGGGACAGGTAGCTGTGCTTCCCCCAGTAACTGTCCCACTATCATATGTGGCGTTCACTACCTTTACTTTGGGATCCTCCTGTTTGTCATCTCCTGCGTCATCATTCTGGCAGTGTCTCTCATGACCAAACCTATCGATGACAAACATGTAAGTGATAAATTATTATTATTATTATTATGTAAATTAGGGGAGAGCATTTACTCCAACATAACTATCAAGTTTTTGATGATTGTTGCCAAAGCTCACCTGCCCACAGCACTTTAGGCAGCAATAGATCAGCCAATAAGCAGTCACTTGGTTTGCAGTGACACATTTTGGTTTGCTTCGAGTTTACTATTATTATAGTGAGAATAAATCTGTGAGAATAAAAATTAAGCCGTCATATTCTTACACATACACACGTCATTGCTACTAAAAACACCAGTAAAAACAGTAACTATTCTTAATGGGCTGTAACAAACACCAAGAAGCTTGTATAAGAGCAAGAAGGCTAATTGTCTAATTCTAGGCACTTACATGTTACAACAAATGTTTTACAGAACATTTATGTTCTGTAAATCTTTTGTGTCAGTGCGTTTACTCACTCAAAACGATTACAGAACTTTGCATTAACCCCTTAAAGGGAGCAGCTGAAAGAAGAAGACACACTCTTAAATTGAGAACCCCAATGATCAGATGAGTGAGGACTTGGCAATGATGTGGAGGAAGAACTCCCTTTTTAATAGGACAGCAGAACCAAGATCAGGGAGTGGCAGTCAGCAGCTCAGGGGTAAGAGGAAAGAAAAGGCATGAAAGAAGAATGTACAACCAGGATAAAGTACAAACTACAAGAAAGAGCAGACAAAGGTTAATGCCGTACAACGGCAACATAAGAACAACTGAGGAGTAAAAAGAGGAGTGCAGCTAATAACCACAGGCAACTAGCTATTTAAACGGCAGCATCTACACATGAGAAACTGCTTAAGTCCTTACTGGTGGCCTTCACATCTCCTCAAGCTGCCACGCCTAACTGCAGAGGACAAAGTATTGTTGTTGACATCATTTAGGCATTACAAAAAAATTGTATGTTTGGCTGATGGTAAGAAGATATGTGCAAATTCCCATTTTGTATCTTATTATATTAATATTTATTGACTATATTATTACTTCAATGCAAACAAACTAAACATGTGATCTATGCAGCATCTTTGATGTTTCTACAGCGCAAAAACGTACTGCAGTCTGAATAGTAATTTCGTAATAACAAAGTGAGTCATCACCAGTCTCTACAACCACATAGCCATCTAGTCAAGTCTTTGCATGAACCAACATTTAGTAAGCTATTAAGAAGAAACCCCAAAATAAAATGACAAATAATCTATTTCTGACCACGTGCTTTGTCGTTTGACTAGCTGTACCGACTGTGCTGGAGCCTGAGAAACCGCACGGAGGAGAGGGTTGACCTTGAGATGGATGATTGGGCTGATAACCAAGATTCCAGCAGTGAGGACTCAGACGGTAAGGAGCTCTCGTACCCAGCATACATACAGAGTAAATATGCATTCATGCACAGATACATGCAAACTTTCATTTTTCTTGTTTCTTCTTTTGCAGAGGATGATGAGCCTGGCTTCTGTAAGAAGGCGGTGATGAGCTTCTGTGGCCTGGAAACCAAGAAAGCCCCCAAGCTGACTAAAGAAGAGGAGGAAGAGCTGAAGAAGAAGCTGACAGACACCTCAGAGGTGCCTCTGTGGAGGAACGTGGTCAATGCCAACGCCATCATCCTTCTGTGTGTGTGCGTGTTCTGTCATGGCTATTTTGGCTAAGAGTCAGCTGATTTCAAGTGCTCTCTGACTCTCTAATTTATACAAATATAACACACCACTCACTAGCCCTCAACACTCTAAAACACAATCATGCACTTGTAAACTATATTACAATGTTTAGCCTTTGATGTAAAATATATTTTTATGAAGTACTGTGCTTTTCATTAACTCGTCCTGGTAGATCGCACTGTAATATATGAACACATATTGCACTTACTGTAAAACATGTTAAAGTTGTGTATATTCATATTTGCATGCTACCCATTGTCCCCATGAGTTTTCTTCCTCGTCTTAACAGAAACTTTTAAACAGCTCACGACAGGAGCTGCAGGTTTGCATCCACCTGTAGAGACCACTCTCACGCAGTAAGCGTTGTGTAAATGTGTGGTTTCATTTGCAACACATATTAACCACAACACGATAAAATGAGCTGCAGCACACGCTTGTAATCTATTTAATTAATGATTAATCTGTTCAAAGCCAATCTCCAACTAAAGGAATTGTAAAAACGTCATGAGTGTCTTTTGTACTTTCGAGTTTACACAAGAGTGGGGAGAAGGGGAAGAGAGCATGTCTGTTTTAAAATTCAGGATGCTGTCTTCTGTCAGTGAAGAAGGGAAACAAAATAATATACAATACACCAGCAAGCGATCTGTTATATAAAACCAACAAAGCACAGCATGGGAGACACTTTAAAATTCCTCGAATTACAGTGTGTGCTACCTCATTCCACTTAAGCTCTGTTTCCTGATTATGTGTGCTCAAAGTCCATTAGTGCTGTCACTTCTTAAATCCACACACCTTACTCTGTGTTGTTTTAGGTGTTAATGAATAAAAGCATCTCAGGGATGAAGGGCTGAGAATCACTCAATAGTCATGGCTGACTAACTCTACTGCCCTCTAATGGTTTATTCTTGTTTCTGTTAAACTAAATGTAAATTATTTGTTTTCTGATTGTTGTAAAATTTTTCTACTCTAACTGAGGATGAGTTTCATTTGTATTGCTCGGTAAACAAATGTTAAATTTCAAACAAACATGTAGTACTATTTTTGAATTTACTAGAAGGCCTGTGAGTCATTCCCATTAACTCTATCTTATCAGTAACTCTGTGGTTAATGTGCACTGATTGCAGATCACCAGCATATGAACGGTTGAATCATTTATGATTGCTTGGACCTTCAGGCTTTGTTCCCTTAACGTTTATATCTTTTACCTCCAGCTTACTCTTCACCAGGTGTATATTACTTTATAGCTCCCTACAACTAATCTCTGGCAGATGCAAACGGTAACTAAGCCTAAAAAACCCGAAAACAAACCAACAACCTGAGACAAAATATATGCTTATCTCACTCCCCCTGGGGAGAAGAGTTTTGTTTTGTTTTTTTCATTTTATTGCTAGTGTGCAAACACTGTCTGTAGATCAGCTTCATTGCCTGTCTGTGACGAGGAACTGGAAGTGTCTGACATTATTTCGAAGCTGCAAACAAAAGATTGAGTGTATTGTGATATGCAGCATTGTATGACACTGTGCCTCTGTTTAAGGAAAAGAAGAAAAAGCTTAAATGAAATAAATTATCTTCAGTGTGTTCAGCCTGATGTCCATTTAAAATAAGGGGGAAAGGGCTTGTGATAACAAATGCTTAATAGCACTGTGAGCCCTTGAGGACTGAATGTGCAGCACAAGACTTACACAAGTTGTGCGATTAAGTAACTATGCAGCGACTTTGATGAGACGGGAGCCTAAAGGTCCCTCACAGTGCCACCTTAATGCAATAAAAGGCACTGGTTATGACTCTCTATAAATCAGTACCTAACTGATACTGAGGACGACAAAATGTCTCCCAATAAGCTTCACAAAGCTACTAAATGATTACGTCTGGTTATGGAATCTTTACAGATTTATAACAGGAAGCTATATCTGTGACCAACACTCAAATGATACAGAGTGAAAACGGCACATATTTGTTGTTCTGTAAAGATACCAATCAGCGTTTGACACAGGAGGAAGAACACAGGAGAAGACAAAGGTGGCTTAGACACAGGCGCCATCTAGTGGCAGAAGATTGGGGTTGGGGTTTAACATGACATATGTGATATTACACCTCCAGTTTAATTCTGTAATTGGTGTGGCACTGGCTGTATTCGCACCCAACACTCATTTGACTGTAAACTGACACCAGTGGAAGTGCTTTCTAATGAGTTTGGTGTGTGTGCTGGATGATATCCTACTTTCTAAATAGAACTACAAAATCATCAGGAGAAACAATTTTCATCTTTCATGCTTATATAAAATTATTTCAGTTCTGAGTTACCAAACAAATCAGAGCTATTGTACCAGGAACGACATCATTTCACGCCCACCTCTTCTTATGTATTTGAAAAACAAGTAAATTTAACTGTGAATTTCAATTTTTGTATTTGTGCACCTATGCCTTATAACAATCATCATTTCAGCTCATAAACAAACCAAACATTACTGTAGCATGGGCATGCACTAGTAAATAAAAATAACCGAGGAGCTAATTAATTGATAAGATATAATTACTTAGTAGCTATTAAAATAAATTACCTCGCTCTCTCATTGGTGCTGGTAACAGCGTGTATTGCGCAATATTTTTTGACACGTGTGTAATGGAAAATCAGACATTTCATCAAGCAGCCAGCTTACCTTCAGCTTCAGATATTAATCAGCAGATAGTTTAACTTTAGCCTTGAGCGCTCTCCAGACATCCTGTCTAGCCCTCAGCAGAAAGCCACAGATTTCACATGCACTCTCTCCAGCTCCGTATAAAGCCAGGTGATTCATGGCCTCTAAGGTAAGGTAAGGTACGGGGAGAAGGCCTCCTTTTTTTCCTACAGCATGCTGCCCTCAGGGAGACAATGCTACATAAAAAAAAGTCTGCTGAAAATATCTTCAAGTTAGTCACTGAACTGTTTCGGTTCACATTTTGGTCAGTTTTATGCAGCAGCATTGATTTACTGTAGTCAGCAGTTGAAGACTTATTTTATTCTGCAGTTGTACTGCAGTTTTTAGACTTTTAAAATCCAGCTATTAAATGTGACTGTCTTTGTGAATGGTGTAGTCCTGTAGCAGGCGCCATGAATGTTGGAAATTCTGCATGATTTGAAACATGAATCGTTACCTGAGGCAAATGCTACAAAATATGCTAAGAGGGAGCTAATTGGTATGCAGAGTTGTCATTGTACGTCAAATATATTATGCATTTGATTCCCACATTATGTAAGCAAACCCCTATTGCTTTAATAGAAAATTCACATGCTGTCTTTTCCTACTTTGATCTGAGGATTATCTATTGGTCAGCATGAAAGCTTGAGCAGATAGAAACTTATTATGCAACATCCCTGCTTATGTGGGTCCAGGGCTTAGGATAGTGCATTTAAGTTTTTGAGTGAATTTACAGAAAAATCCGCAGTCTCAGATTTAGCTTTGAAAAAATCAAATTAAAAGTCTTAAAGAAGAATTAATACAAATAACATCTCCCTGCTCCAGTTTGTGTTTATAGAGCCTGTAAACTGACGTGCAGTGACTGATTTGTTTTTCCAGAGTTTCCAGTCAGGTACGCAGTAAATCAGTGGGTCAGGTTGTCTTTTGTTTTCTCATCTCGTGTATCAGCTGTACTCTGTAGATTACAGATCAGTTTATACCAGCTTCCTGTGCCCAGCTGGTGCACTGAACCATTCATTTGAGTCTGTGCATGTAAAGTATGATTCATAGCTTCTGGTGCTTTCATATCTGAAAAGGCCGCGTGTGCGCCTGTGTGTAAATATGCGTTTGTGTGCTTAGATGGGGGTATGAGAGTGGGGGTGGGAGTGTGGTTCTGCTCCTCATTGGCTGATTTTTTTTCTCTCTGACAACCAGAAAACGTGATGCTGGCTGCAGAGGCACTGCAGTGTGTGCTGCAGCGAGAGAGTGAACAAGAGGAAAAGAGAGGCCTGTGTGTGTGTGTGTGTGTGTGTGTGTGTGTGTGTGTGTGTGTGTGTGTCTGAAAGAGAGAGAGAGAGAAAAGGGGGTAGGCAGGCAAAATAAGCCACATGCATAAGGAGGGAGCCAGAAGCACAGAGAGAGAGTGTATATGTGTGAAAACACTGCGCATGTGTGACTGTGAGGTGCACTGACGGGAGCAGACGGAGGAGGAGAAAGAGCAGCGATGAACGGCAGTGGAGCCAAGAGGAGAGAGAACAGCAGGGGAGACGGAAGGGAGGAGAAGTGAGGTTTACCTGAAAATCAGAAGAAAGGAAGGAAGAAAGAAAGGGAAGGAGACATATGAGAGTCACAGCACAGAAGCTTATATCAGTGCACAGAATGAGCTGTATCATCTGAAGGAGGAAGAGGAAAAAAGGGATGGAGAAAAGGATACCGGAGGGAGACGTTCGGCCACAGCTCATAGGAGAAGAAACAGGGTTAGTGGAGTGAAGGACGAAAGGTTCCAGAGAAACGAAACAAGGGATGTGGAGGTCGATGAAAGCAGCCCAGAGACGTGATGTATCCACCTAGCAGCAGCTTCCTCCATCTTACTTCCCCGTTGATGCCTCCCTTCGCTGCTGCTAGTCGCTGATGCTTCTAGAAGAAGACTGAGAGGAGAGAGAGCGTCCTCCCTCGAACAAAGAGACCACACGGTTTGGTTTTACCTTCACGGAACGAAAGATATCACAGCAAAAACAGAAAGACAGGAACGTGGTGGCGAGACAGGACTGAAACAAGACAACTGCGTAGACAGGTAGGTGAGGCTCGGTGTATGCTTCATGGTGAAGACGCTCAGGTTTTTGCTCTGTGTTGCTCCTCGGATTATCTGTGTGACCTGTACATTTAGGCTCTGAGAGGTGTGGCTCGTGTATGTTGCGTTCATAGCAACATACACACTTTTTGTTTTTTGTCTTTGTGCTTGAATGAAATAGACAGGCTTTGTTTTATTTTTTTTATTTATTTTTTTGCTTTGTTACATTAAGCTGGGATTTGTGTGAGTGTTGCATCATGGCCATCCGTTCTGCAGACACACACACCCACCTGGATGTATGAATGGAGACACACGTGTGTGTCTGCAGAATGGGACCTGCACCTGCCTGCGTATTTATCTGCACGGAGCACAAACAAACATTGTCTGGAAACTGTGAACAGAGCCTGAGCATGTGTGAGTTTGCGTGTTAACAGTATATTCAGGTTTTCCTGTCTCTGGTTTTGACATTTGACAGACCTCTGCGTGGATGGACAACGGGGGCAGGACAGGAGGAGGGAGGGTAGTGGTAGCAGGGATGGGGCAGGAACGCACTGTTCTGTAGCTGTCAGCATCTCCGTATTGGCCATACATTGGCGCCGCAGTGAGAAAGCGGTACACCACCATGCTGTGATTGCATAACTGCTGCTCCCGAACGCACCCCTCCCACATGCAACCAGCACACTGAAGCGAGCCCATCTCACACAGTCCGAACATTTTGGCCAACGCACATTAGTCCCTCCGGAGCATCATCAGTGCCATCAGCCTTAAACATGTGCCGAGACAGCCTCTTTAAAGAGAAAAAAAAATCAATTGCCTCAGTCAATCGAGCCACTGTTGTTGAAGAGCTTACACCCCCCCCCTAATAATTCTTGTATAAGGTCTGTGTGAGGCATGAGACATTCAGGTTGTTGCTTTTATTTTGCTGCCTGTGTGCGGCTCTGCCATGTTGCTGTGGGAGCTACACAGATGAGAACAAAGAGCACTTGGCTGTAATAAATTGTGAGGGAAAATGGCCGATGTCTGCCATGAATGGCAGCGTGCTTAATTATTAAAAACAACACCTCGCCGCTCATGCACTGAGCACTCTGTGCCCATCTAAAAACACAAACATCAGACTGCATTCAGCCAGTCAGTCAGCTGACTGTAAACATGACAGATGGATGGTTACAAACATGTGCCTAAAAATCCAGCAAATAACAGAAAGATGTATTTAAATGCTGTCATTTAAATTTTATTAGCTTGACAGCACTTTATTGGATTATCAATGAATGAGTGTCCAAAGCCAGGAAATTAGACATCTATATGTCGCATATAATGGGGTTGAAATAATAAGAAAAACAGAAATGTAAACAGGAGAAAAGCTCAGTTGTCTTTATAAATTAGCAACCACAATTTGATTCCAATTGTAAAATAAACCACAGGAGTAACTCATCCTTTCGAATCAGCAACTCCATGATTTGCAGAGAAAAGCTGCAGCCAGCAAACATACAGTAAATCTGGGGATTTGCCCTCAGTGCCCGCTAAGGTCACCACACGTTATGCAATCAAAATAGAGCACAATATTTCACACGGGTCCGACTGGAAAGTTTGTTTGTTTGGCTTTTTTTTACCAGCCGGGGTACGAATGTGGATGCAAATTTCAACATAGCTGGCATACTTGACATACTACTGGTATGAGGTGTCGGGGCACAATGACCCAATCCTCTGCTCTCTCCATCCGGACAGATATATGGGAGACAGAAACGGTGACGGACAGATTTTCACTGAGAAAATGAGACAGACAGACATGGAGACTCGCGCATCGTCTCTATGACTCATTCAGAACATGGTGCCCTTCTCCTGCACTCCGATGTGCACAGGTGGAATCTATCCACTGTGATCAGGAGGACCAGAGCAGAGCGCTACGTAAATGTGTGTTAATAAATCCACCACTAAGTATACGAGACGTTTAAAAATCCTAATTTTAGCGGCAGTTATCAGCCAGTTATCTGGTTTGTTTGTGTGTCCAGGAATGTAAAGGGTGGTGCCCTGTACGTGATGGGGAGTATGCTGGTGAGAATGTGCTGTGTGTGTGTGTGTGTGTGTGTGTGTGTGTGTGTGTGTGTGTGTGTGTGTGTGTGTGTGTGTGTGTGTGTGTGTGTGTGTGTGTGTACTTGTTTTCATGACATCTTAGGACAATTTTATGATAACACACTCACAAAATGAGGACGCTCAGAAAAATGAGGACATTTTTGAGGTCCTCATTTTTCTGAGCCTTCTAAAGTGTTCTAGAGGCTCCCAACATGCTCCCAAACCAAAAATCTCGAAAGTCCTGAAACATCACAATTTTATGAAAAAGTGTGTTTAAGTGTGTTTAGCGTTTTTCCTCATTTTCAGTTTTCGCACCTACTGGCCAGTTTTGGAACTTAACACACTTTAAACACACTTTCAGTGACGTCACTCTGCGAGTCCTCATATTGTAGGTGTGTCAGACACAATAACACATTTGACCCAGGTTATACCCTTCTGGGGCTTAGCGGACACATGCGTGGACAGCACCTTTTAGCTCTTATGTCCACAGTCGTATTCAATGTTGAAATGGAGGTGAACTTTATTTGAATCATTCGTGGAATAATAACAGATAAGATTTGAGGCTTCTAAAAATTGTTCGTTCAAACCTTGCCAATTAAACAATCATTCTAACACATATCAAAAACTTTTCCCATTTTTATACATTTTAGGGTGAGCTATAAGCAAGGGTAACAACAGTTAAATCAGGCAAATCTTGACAAAAATGAAGGTTTTTAGATTCAGTTATCAGTGCCTGCACATCTTGGTTTTTTTTGTTGTTGACAAAATGTCTCGAAATATAAAGTTTCAACATTTGTCTAATTATATTACTATTAATTAATGAGTCTTACTTCTCAAGATCAATGCACAAATTTTCTGACCTTCACTATGCAGAATGATGTGTGTGCAGATTTTGACCCTTGAAGAGTTTATATTAATCTGCATTAATATAATTGCATCTGCAATCTGCAGTTGAACTTGGAGATTCCTGCCGCTGTCATCTGATTCAGTATGATCATCAGGCTCAGTCTCGACTCTGTGTATCTACAAGAATTGATGAAAAAAGTCAACACTTCATTATATTTTAAATTCAACTTACCTTATACTTTTTACAATATAGTATAAAATGCATATTGCTTCTTTAAAAACTAATAACACACTATTAAAAACTGCAGAATGCACAATTCCAGCTTCATTTAGTAATTAAATTAGTAAATAAAAGTGAGTAATTAAGTCACTTAATTAACTAAGCAACTGTAAATGTCACAGTATGCAGCAGTACAATTCAATTTCAATTCAATTTTATTTATATAGCGCCAAATCACAAAAAAAAAGTCGCCTCAAGGCCCTTCATAGGTACAGAGAAAAACCCAACAATCATATGACCACCTATGAGCAAGCACTTTGGCAACAGTGGGAAGGAAAAACTCCCTTTTAACAGGAAGAAACCTCTGGCAGAACCAGGCTCAGGGAGGGGCGGCCATCTGTTGCAACCAGTTGGGGTGAGAGAAGGAAAACAGGATGAAAGACATGCTGTGGAAGAGAGACAGAGGTTAATAACAGATATGATTCAATGCAGAGAGGTCTATTAACACATACTGAGTTATAAAGGTGACTGGAAAGGAAAAACTCAATGCATCATGGGAATTCCCAGCAGCCTACGTCTATTGCAGCATAACTAAGGGAGGATTCAGGGTCACCTGGTCCAGCCCTAACTATATGCTTTAGCAAAAAGGAAAGTTTTAAGCCTAATCTTGAAAGTAGAGATAGTGTCTGTCTCCTGAATCCAGGCTGCCGGGGGATTCCCATGATGCACTGAGTTTTTTCCTTTCCAGTCACCTTTCTCACTCACTATGTGTTAATAGACCTCTCTGCACTGAATCATACTTATTAGTTATTAATCCACAGCATGTCTTATTAATCCACAGCATGGCTTACAAAAGTATTCGGCCCCCTTGAACTTTCCCACATTTTGTCACATTACAGCCACAAACATGAATCAATTTTATTGGAATTCCACGTGAAAGACCAATACAAAGTGGTGTACACGTGAGAAGTGGAACGAAAATCATACATGATTCCAAACATTTTTTACAAATAAATAACTGAAAACTGGGGTGTGCGTAATTATTCAGCCCCCCGAGTCAATACTTTGTAGAACCACCTTTTGCTGCAATTGGATTCCATTAAAATTGATTCATGTTTGTGGCAGTAATGTGACAAAATGTGGAAAAGGGGGACGAATACATTTGCAAGCCACTGTAAGTACACAGAGAGATAATGAGGGGATGAGGAACAGCTGGGACAAATCAGACCTAACAAGACAAGGGGAAACAAAACTAGACACACTGGATATAGGAAAAGGACTTTCACAATAAAACAGACATAACAAGGGTAATCTAATAAACAAATGAACTTAGCTAACCTAAAGAACTTATAAATAAACATCGACATCCAAACAAACTAAAACTTAAAACGCTGGGTCAACAGACCCAGGAAAGTGACAGTAAAATCATTTATTATACACATTATACTTATTTTCTTAAATTGCTTATCTATTATCTGTATTTTCACCTGGGGGTCTAGGGGTGCTGCTCTTCTTTTCATAACAAATTAGGACATGTTTATGATAACACACTGACAATATCAAGACAAATTTGGCCTTACTCCATCAGTGAACAGCATGCCCATGCTAACTTAAACTAGACCAGCAAGCTAACCACATGTGTACCAAGTGTTACTTAACAATAGGTACCAAACAAATTAACGGAACGAAATTAACTGTAACAGCAGTTTGCAAAACATTGTGACAGTTCTCAAGTGTTCCTACCTCAAATACAGCACGTGTTGCTGTGTTTTTGATGTTAAATGGACGAGGAGAGTCCGTGGCTGGTGAGAGGATGCAGCATTTTGTCAGTGGAGCATAGAACGACGTCTGTGATTGGTCAACAAGTGAGTAAAGCTGCATCTGATTGTTCGAAAGCCTCAACCAAAGAGCTGCTGGTCACGGCAAGATACCAACTCGCTTGAGCTCTGCGTGAACGGCACATCCGGGACCTTCAGCACTCAGGAGAGATTTATCTTGACGTATGTATTTACCTTTGATATCCATGATTCGACGCACACTTCGCAAGGTAAAGTTGTATGTTTAACAAGCTAATTAACGTTAGTTAAACGGAATTAAAACAATGCACAATCGATTTGAACAAACTGAAAGTGGTGAATGATGATAAATGTTAAAAAATTACTTAAGATTTATCTTCAACAATAGATATTAGAAGTTAAATTTAACTGTTCTTAAATTCCCACTGGAGTTAAAGGGACCTGCGGCCTAGCATGTGCTCTGCATCTTCAACTGCAGAAACAGTCAGCCTAAGCTCTTTTTAAGTGTAGCTAACTGCAACACACATTTTTTTCAACACAAGATATGTTTGGGGGGATTTAAATGATAATATTAATGTTTTCGTATTTAGCACAAATCAATAGTATTATAGTTATTCGCTCACGGTCTGGGTTTCTGGCCCAGCGTTTCTGACTTTAATTCTAAAGTTTTTGAGTTTCTTATGTTTGGTGGTGGGTTAGCTGACTTTGGCATAACGTTATTAACATCGTTTTAAGGAATTTATGTTAGGGCTGTATATTACCACGTTTGTATTTTCATGCCATGTTTCCTGTTTTATTTTGAAAGAGTCTGTTGTGTTCAGTTCATTAATCTCACTTCCCTGTTGTGTCAATAGAATCATTTGTGCGAGCTACTACCCTGCTGTCCCTCCATCCTGTCTCAACCTCCAACAGGAAAATAGAAGTCCTCATATGGTAGGACCAGTGATTGTAGTGTGTGTTACATTGTCCTCATATTGTTTTAAGCTGTGAAGGACATGAGTGTGTTTAAGTAGAAGTCCTCATATGGTAGGACCAGTGATTGTAGTGTGTGTGTTACACTGTCCTCATATTGTTGGGTAGCAGAACTGTACGGTGTTAAGTTTCTATAGAATCTGGTATAAGGAAGTCAGATCCTTCTGTAATAATATTCACTGATACAAATATGATCTGTAGTTAATTATCTAGTCGGGATTTACAGTACAGAATGTTTCTGACGTTATATTGTTGTCTTTTGTTGCAGACACCAAGTGCTGAGGTCCTGTCTCAACCTCCTTCAGACCAATTGGTGAGTGACATACCCACTTCATTCTTCCAACAGGTTACACATTATTTTTTTGTATTTGGTATCAAGTATATGTGTCAGTTGGGCCTAGTGCATAAATGAAATGCACTTTGATTGTATTAAAACAATCAGTTTGAGTCAAAGTTAACCAAAATCAACATTAGCATTAGGAGAAAGTAATTGTCTATACCATTTGTTAGTCCAAACTTTCCCTTAAAGCATCAGCTTGATCTTTATTCTGACTACATTTGATATTTTTGTCCTTTTACACATGTTTTTGTCCATTTAACCTCCCACTGATCAGTTTACATGATTTAATTTCTGGGGAAATAGATGGCTTTACATCAGTGTTGGGTTTAGAGCTTTTATTGACAACAGCAGGAGAAGTAAGAAGTCAGGAACATGAACTCTACATGTGTTCAGTCGTCATGTCCTCATATTGTTTTAAGCTGTGAAGGACATGAGTGTGTTTCAGTTGCCTTCCTCATGTGGTGGGACCAGTGATTGTAATGTGTGTTACATTGTCCTCATATTGTTTTAAGCTGTGAAGGACATGAGTGTGTTTAAGTAGAAGTCCTCATATGGTAGGACCAGTGATTGTAGTGTGTGTGTTACACTGTCCTCATATTGTTGGGTAGCAGAACTGTACAGTGTTAAGTTTCTATAGAATCTGGTATAAGGAAGTCAGATCCTTCTGTAATAATGTTCACTCATACAAATATGATCTGTAGTTAATTATCTAGTCGGGTAGCAGAACTGAATGTTTCTGACATTATATTGTTGTCTTTTGTTGCAGACACCAAGTGCTGAGGTCCTGTCTCAACTTTGTACAGACCAATTGGTGAGTGACATACCCACTTCATTCTTCCAACAGGTTACACATTATTTTTTTGTATTTGGTATCAAGTATATGTGTCAGTTGGGCCTAGTGCATAAATGAAATGCACTTTGATTGTATTAAAACAATCAGTTTGAGTCAAAGTTAACCAAAATCAACATTAGCATTAGGAGAAAGTAATTGTCTATACCATTTGTTAGTCCAAACTTTCCCTTAAAGCATCAGCTTGATCTTTATTCTGACTACATTTGATATTTTTGTCCTTTTACACATGTTTTTGTCCATTTAACCTCCCACTGATCAGTTTACATGATTTAATTTCTGGGGAAATAGATGGCTTTACATCAGTGTTGGGTTTAGAGCTTTTATTGACAACAGCAGGAGAAGTAAGAAGTCAGGAACATGAACTCTACATGTGTTCAGTCGTCATGTCCTCATATTGTTTTAAGCTGTGAAGGACATGAGTGTGTTTCAGTTGCCTTCCTCATGTGGTGGGACCAGTGATTGTAATGTGTGTTACATTGTCCTCATATTGTTTTAAGCTGTGAAGGACATGAGTGTGTTTAAGTAGAAGTCCTCATATGGTAGGACCAGTGATTGTAGTGTGTGTGTTACACTGTCCTCATATTGTTGGGTAGCAGAACTGTACAGTGTTAAGTTTCTATAGAATCTGGTATAAGGAAGTCAGATCCTTCTGTAATAATGTTCACTCATACAAATATGATCTGTAGTTAATTATCTAGTCGGGTAGCAGAACTGAATGTTTCTGACATTATATTGTTGTCTTTTGTTGCAGACACCAAGTGCTGAGGTCCTGTCTCAACTTTGTACAGACCAATTGGTGAGTGACATACCCACTTCATTCTTCCAACAGGTTACACATTATTTTTTTGTATTTGGTATCAAGTATATGTGTCAGTTGGGCCTAGTGCATAAATGAAATGCACTTTGATTGTATTAAAACAATCAGTTTGAGTCAAAGTTAACCAAAATCAACATTAGCATTAGGAGAAAGTAATTGTCTATACCATTTGTTAGTCCAAACTTTCCCTTAAAGCATCAGCTTGATCTTTATTCTGACTACATTTGATATTTTTGTCCTTTTACACATGTTTTTGTCCATTTAACCTCCCACTGATCAGTTTACATGATTTAATTTCTGGGGAAATAGATGGCTTTACATCAGTGTTGGGTTTAGAGCTTTTATTGACAACAGCAGGAGAAGTAAGAAGTCAGGAACATGAACTCTACATGTGTTCAGTCGTCATGTCCTCATATTGTTTTAAGCTGTGAAGGACATGAGTGTGTTTCAGTTGCCTTCCTCATGTGGTGGGACCAGTGATTGTAATGTGTGTTACATTGTCCTCATATTGTTTTAAGCTGTGAAGGACATGAGTGTGTTTAAGTAGAAGTCCTCATATGGTAGGACCAGTGATTGTAGTGTGTGTGTTACACTGTCCTCATATTGTTGGGTAGCAGAACTGTACAGTGTTAAGTTTCTATATAATCTGGTATAAGGAAGTCAGATCCTTCTGTAATAATGTTCACTCATACAAATATGATCTGTAGTTAATTATCTAGTCGGGTAGCAGAACTGAATGTTTCTGACATTATATTGTTGTCTTTTGTTGCAGACACCAAGTGCTGAGGTCCTGTCTCAACTTTGTACAGACCAATTGGTGAGTGACATACCCACTTCATTCTTCCAACAGGTTACACATTATTTTTTTGTATTTGGTATCAAGTATATGTGTCAGTTGGGCCTAGTGCATAAATGAAATGCACTTTGATTGTATTAAAACAATCAGTTTGAGTCAAAGTTAACCAAAATCAACATTAGTATTAGGAGAAAGTAATTGTCTATACCATTTGTTAGTCCAAACTTTCCCTTAAAGCATCAGCTTGATCTTTATTCTGACTACATTTGATATTTTTGTCCTTTTACACATGTTTTTGTCCATTTAACCTCCCGCTGATCAGTTTACATGATTTAATTTCTGGGGAAATAGATGGCTTTACATCAGTGTTGGGTTTAGAGCTTTTATTGACAACAGCAGGAGAAGTAAGAAGTCAGGAACATGAACTCTACATGTGTTCAGTCGTCATGTCCTCATATTGTTTTAAGCTGTGAAGGACATGAGTGTGTTTCAGTTGCCTTCCTCATGTGGTGGGACCAGTGATTGTAATGTGTGTTACATTGTCCTCATATTGTTTTAAGCTGTGAAGGACATGAGTGTGTTTAAGTAGAAGTCCTCATATGGTAGGACCAGTGATTGTAGTGTGTGTGTTACACTGTCCTCATATTGTTGGGTAGCAGAACTGTACAGTGTTAAGTTTCTATAGAATCTGGTATAAGGAAGTCAGATCCTTCTGTAATAATGTTCACTCATACAAATATGATCTGTAGTTAATTATCTAGTCGGGTAGCAGAACTGAATGTTTCTGACATTATATTGTTGTCTTTTGTTGCAGACACCAAGTGCTGAGGTCCTGTCTCAACTTTGTACAGACCAATTGGTGAGTGACATACCCACTTCATTCTTCCAACAGGTTACACATTATATTTTTGTATTTGGTATCAAGTATATGTGTCAGTTGGGCCTAGTGCATAAATGAAATGCACTTTGATTGTATTAAAACAATCAGTTTGAGTCAAAGTTAACCAAAATCAACATTAGCATTAGGAGAAAGTAATTGTCTATACCATTTGTTAGTCCAAACTTTCCCTTAAAGCATCAGCTTGATCTTTATTCTGACTACATTTGATATTTTTGTCCTTTTACACATGTTTTTGTCCATTTAACCTCCCACTGATCAGTTTACATGATTTAATTTCTGGGGAAATAGATGGCTTTACATCAGTGTTGGGTTTAGAGCTTTTATTGACAACAGCAGGAGAAGTAAGAAGTCAGGAACATGAACTCTACATGTGTTCAGTCGTCATGTCCTCATATTGTTTTAAGCTGTGAAGGACACGAGTGTGTTTAAGTAGAAGTCCTCATATGGTAGGACCAGTGATTGTAGTGTGTGTGTTACATTGTCCTCATATTGTTTTAAGCTGTGAAGGACATGAGGACATGGGCCCTCTGACCACCACCAGTAGGCAACGGGTGAAGTGTCTTGCCCAAGGACACAATGACCAAGACTGTCGGAGCCGGGGCTCGAACCGGCAATCTTCCGATTACAACTCTTGAGCCCCTTAGCCCCTTAATTTTAGAATTACACACTGCCCAACGCTGACTTTTCCTACAATGCAGAGAAAAAAGCAAACAGACCTATTGCATGCATTGATTCTCATATTTCACTGTTACTTTTCAAAGGCTCAAGGACCAAGTATTCTGGGGTTCCAAGCCACACGCTTTACTCAGCTGCCCTGGACAACATGAAGGGCACCTCTGCCTCAATCACCCTGGACAACAAAAACATTAGCAACACTTCACCAAGAAGGGGTAAACGCACCCAAATACAAAATGTTTTAGCTGAATATACTTGTGATCAAAGGACAAGTTTATTGTTTTCAGACATGACACTATTGAGAGCTTTTATCATAAATCCTTTCATCTCATTTGATTCCCAGCAGAACACAGCACTTCAAATGGTTCATTCCAAGCATCCTTAAAGGAGCAATAAGCAATATCTTTTCACTGCTAGGTGTGCTGTTGTGCACTGCCTGTAAACCAAACCAAAGTCTATGGCTGGAGATCAACACAGAGAGAGGGATTATGACTTCATGCTGTACTCCAGATGTAATTACTCCTCTAGTTCTTCACATAGCCATTTTTAATTCCTTCAACCTAAGTATGATGAATTGTGCTTATTGCTCCTTTAAAGTGCTCCAGTAGAAAGTAAGGTTTAAGAACATTTTGCATTCACATTAAGATATTTTCTTTTGTTTCCATTTATGACAGCTGGGAAGGTGAGAATCAAGTGGACAAATGATGAAGTGAAGGTTGCTGAGCGGCACGTTTCACTTCATAACAAGCTGCAAAGTACCAGGTAAAAAGGAATGTGACTGCTGCCTCCAAGCAGAGCCGGCAGCTCTGAAAGGCAGAGACTGGGTTCTCATAAGGTACTACATCCACAACAGGATCATAGCATTAAAAGAAAGATGCAAGAAAAAAAGAAACAAGCAAGAGAGATACTTTGTTACTTCCACAGTTATGTCAGTATTGCAGTTTTCTGTATTGCATTGTTCTTACTCATAAATCTGTGTTTTATGCTGGGTGCTTTTTGCAATTAAATGATAAGAAAGGCAGATAATGTTCCACGTTTTTATTCACATGAACATTCACTACAAAATGAATTAATGCATTACAATATTAAGACTTAAAAAGTAGACTGACCACATTTGACCTATGTCTTTTTTTAAGTCTCTACACAGCTCAGATTTACTGTTTTATTAACACATAAATGTCTGATATTTCTGTCAGAAGTTACCCGACTGGTGAGCATTACTATTGTGCATCCATGCCTATTATATTGTAATCTCAAAAGGAGCCAAGCTAAAAATACAGAACCTACCCTTACCTGGTCCTTATAAGTCATGTATACTTGAAAATTATGTGTTTCCATGGGCTTCACAATTCACCTAAACATGAAATATCAGTGTGTGACCTTATGGTACTCATAAGTCACATAAACCTGACAGTGTCCTCACAAGTAGCAGTAAATTCAGGTTTGACCAAAATTTAGCCCTAGCCAAAATCTCAACAGATGGGCGTGTTCCTGGAAGCATGGGTCAAACCTTTTGTGATTCCCATGCCTCTAGGACCTTCGGAAAGGCACGTTCCCATTTGTCACATTTTTGTCATACGTGCTGATATATCACGAAAACACGTATGTGTGTGTGTGTGTGTGTGTGTGTGTGTGTCAGAAATGTGAATGCAGCTCTGTGTGTCTTCTAATGGTATGAGGAATGTGCAGCTGAGGCAGCCTCCTCTAACATCTCTGTGGTCAGCTCTCCTTTTCCTCCTCGTGCTTGTGATGATGAGGCCAAATGCCTGCCATGATTTCATTAGTGTAATAATTCCTGTGCAGGAAGATCCAGCTATGTACACACACAAACACACACAAACAGTGTCAAAGCTGTGTAGGGCAGTTTGCACTGTTAATATGGTGTCTTGGTAGAAGATGAGCTCCTTACATAACCGCAGAGAGCTCCGTTGGTTAGGAGGAGGCTGCGCCAAGGCTGGCCCATCAGCAAGCAATCTGCATCCGTTATCAGCCCTTTTCGTAACACTGTCACCAAATTAGAGGGTAATTTTAGCTTCTTCTACTCCCTCAGGCTCAAAGGATTCTTATGCAGTCTAGATACTTTATCAAATTGACCCTTGCCATTGTCAGACAGAGTTATTTTTACAAGCTCTGTCTAGACATGAAAGATCTTTTTTGATTAATAATCATTTGATCCAAATAGAAATTTCAGACTTTTAGATAATGATATTATTTGTGCTGCTGTGGTGCATAGTAGTAGTTGTTGTTGTTGTTTTCAACTTTTTAAGGCTCTACTACAGATTTTGTGTTTTAAGCTACATTTGGTGAAAACGTAGATAAGACTATAAGATTAGAGAAAAAAAAACTTGTCTAAGTAAAATGCAGTCTAAAATGGACAAAACGAGATTTAAAGTAGACCTATTAAATTATTTACTTTTGCTCATACAGTATATATGCTACATTAGTGTCTATTCATGTCAAACATAGCTGAAGTTTTAAATAATAAGTACAAATGATCCCTGTGAATGATGAGCTCAGGGCTCAGGCTGCTGTGAACTTTTGTTTCAGGTTGTTTTTCTGTTAGTGGCTCTGTATAATGTCAAAGAAAGGGCACATTCTAAATATGGTCATGTTAAGCACACTGCTTTCACTGCTAGCAAATCAGCTCCACCCACCTGCTGCTGGAGAGGGGCAGAGGGGCCACCAGTCAAAAGAAGGGCCTAAAGTGACAGCGGCATTAAAGTGAAGCCCAGATGGTTCATTTCGGCACCTTCTTTTTTGCTTTCTTTTGATAAATATATGTATATAATGCCTCCGCACAACAACACTCATTCCAAGGTGCTTTGTATTATAAGACGAAGACGCTGCAGTATTAGAGAAAGAGTCCCACTAACTTGGTGACAGTAGGGAGGAATGATATCTGATAGAAGCTAGCTCATGGAGGTACATCTGCTTTAACTGGGGTGGGTGGGTAAGAGCACAGAGAGAGACAGAGGATCAGTGAATAATAAAGAATAATAATAAAGAAGGATTATTTTAAACTTTGAATCATGTAAAGCTACTGTCACAACATCCAAACATTAAAACATGAAGCTGGAAATTAGCAAAGCATCAGAGACATGATCGAAGAATAAAGTATAGAAAGCAAAAAACTTGGTCTTTGTACCTGACCTTAAATATACTGAATCCATGAAATAAGTTTGATATCTAGTTTGATATCTAGTAGAAAAATTGTACAAATATTTTCTCTTTAACAAAGGTTTTATGCCAATTATTAAACGAATTGTGAAATCGGTTAAACGTGTCCCACAGCATTAACATCGTCTAAAAGTAGGCGCAAATAAAAGTCTGTAAACTATATCATATACATTCTTGTTGTTTATCTCTTTGAGATATCCCACGTAACTATTTTTTGAAAGAATCAAGGATTTTAAATGAAAATGAGATGGCACTTTGTCTTAATTGCCAACACCACCGAGCCATGTGAAATGTACAAATTTTATTAATGTCGATTGTGTGCGCAAGAGGATGAGAAAGGCTGTTTTTGGGAGGAGTGTTGTGGCATTGCAGTGTTGGATGATGGTGTAATTGTGAATGATGTTTGCCCACACCTATGCCTGTGTGCAAGTATGACAAGAGATTAATAGAGAGCAGGTAAATGGGAGAAACAAAGCCTAAAATGACTTGCTGCAGAGTAATGAGCTAAAGACTTCCGCCATCTGCGTACATCTTCCTCATTCAGCGTGAATCTGCAGCAGGGGTTGGGGGCAGGAAACCACTGAGAAGTGAATAGATAAACAACCCAGAAATAGAAACCAGGACCTGCACTGTGCTCTCTCTCTCTGTCTTTTTTTTCCTCCTCGCCATGTAGGTCACCTCCTCTGCTCATTTTTTTCCCTCTCTCTCTAATGAATCATCACCGCTGACAGCCACGCGGAGAATGAAAGATGTGTCATCCTCCCTCTTCTGCTTTTCGACAGCTTTTGTTTTGGTCAAGCTAAAAAAAAAATCGGTGCATTTGTTCTTTCTCGCAAAAAACCCACACGCGGTATGACACAAGCTCCCCATTGCTTGATTGTAACCTGTTCCCACGCGTGTTGGAGTCGGACTGACGCAGCTCAGATGATGGCTGGGTGTTGACAGGAAGCAGGAGGAGTGACAAGAGTAGGCCTGAAACTTGTGGCACAATCACCTGCTCTAACCACACGGTGTAGCAAGCTGTGACTTAAAATACATGTCAGTTACATTTACTGGGGGTGGGGTTGCACCCAGTTCCCAGCACCGTTTACTTTATGTAGAAGATATAGGTACACGGCTAGTGTTTTTGAAGGCTGCGAGAAGATTTTAGAGGTGATTGCTTTGCTTGGGGTGGCACAAATGTTCAGTTTATCTTTAAACTTGTCATGTAAGCCTAAAATAAGAAGGCAAAAATAAAAAATACATTTGATGAAATCCCCCTGGTCAAGATTATCAGCACTATGTTGAGGCACTTCATGACTCGGTGCTTCTTCAGTCCTTGCTGCAGTGTTAGAACATTTCAGATACATACCAGAACATTAGTGCAGTCTACTACACTGAATGATAGAGGCTCAAAAGAATAAAGAAAGGCATACACTGAGTGGTAACTTTGTTAGGCTCATTCCAGGCCCTGTGTTTGTGATTCTTTCGCCATTGCACATTAGATATCAGCACGATCTTCAGACCTGGCAGCGTGCTGATTGTGTTTAGTCACAGGAAGGCATGCTCCCTGTGCTGTGCCCCAGAGCGTCTGGAAACATGATATTTATCTGTCTTTGTAGCGACTCACCTGAGCCAAATTTCAAGATGCAGAAGGAAGTAGGACCATTTTTTTACCCCTTAATGAACTGTTGTGATATCCTCTGTCATCAGATTCCGGTCGTTCACACGCACATATTTGGCACCATTTTAGAGAAAGCAACCAATGCTAAAACTATTTTCTTTTTCTTTTTCTTTCTGATCACAGGTGGATGGACCAAAGGAATCTGGTTCTTGGACTGAGGCACCAAACTGTTACCACTCTTTCTGCTTAGCTGGGACGACTATCTGAAAGTCCAAATAAACCACCCTACACTCCCACCTCTGAGGAATTCAGGAGCCTTGGAGATTTAAGGAGTCATTGCAACAGCTTTTTTTCTTCTTTTTTTTATGGCACCTTCCAATAAAAGGCCTCCTCGCTACTTCTTATCACTGAGCCAGTTCAATTCAACTTTATTTATATAGCGCCAAATCACAACAACAGTTGCCTCAAGGCGCTTACTGCAAGGGTCACACAGGGTCAGCTGACCAACCTGGACCAAGAATTTATTCTTTCGTTCTCACACACTCAAGTTGATGTGTAACACATCCGCAGCCAAAAACAGGAAGCTAAGCAGTGGGGCTGAGCAAGAAACATATTTAAAGCCTTAGCAGGGCACAGGATATCGTTTCAGACAATACCTCGTGGACCTTTCTGAACTGCCTGTAATCCAACCCTCCACTAAACCTGTACTGTATGTGTACATGTGAGAATCTGTGTGCATATGAGATTATTTATCAGTGTTTATCTCTGTGCTGAGCAGTTCTTGTGAGTGAATAGCCATCAGAGACAGCACAGAACCATCAGCATAAGTGAGTTAAAACAGCAACAACAAAAAAAAAACTACCTTTAAGTAGTCAACACTGGTCCGATACTGTAAGCTGGACTGTTAAGTCATCTGTACATATTAGCTGTGACAGAATAAGAGCTACAGATTGTGGTGCTCTGGCAAAGCTCTCCTATCTGTCTCCACCTCATAAAGACTCAGGCTGACAACAGTGCCCACCAAGGGGAGGGTGTGGGGGATCTCTGAGGGAAACATGGAGGGAACCATCCGTCCCCATGTACCCTCTAATGGCTGACTTCAAAAAAGGAGTCTAATCTTTTTTGCCCTCGCACAGAACCAGGCAGAGTTGTCTAGCGCTGATAAGAGCCATAGCTCCTCTCTTTCCCACCTCCAAAACCGTGCGAATGTCCTGCCTCAGGCGTCAGCCCGTGACCATCCCGATGGACACCGTCAAGATCATCCAGTCTGAGAAGTTTCCCAGAGAGTGTCCTGTGCCCGTCACCCAGCCACGCTATGCCCCGCCCCCCAGAGTGGCGTGGGACGGTGGAGGTGAGGGCGAGATCATCGTCAACCAGGCCTGCAGCGACCTAACTCTGGACATAGCAGGGTCTCCCAGGCCGATGGTGTCCCCCCCGGCCCCTGTGATGCGCAGGGAACAGAGCTTCCTGGCGCAGCGAAAAACCAGTGCCAATGAAATCTGCTACCACCAGTTCCACTACAAGATGGACGACGTCATAGTCAACCAGTACGTGCTACGTTCCTCCTCCACCTCCTCCTCCTCTTCTTCCTCTTCCTCCTCGGGACCCGTAATGCCCTGCGAGCCCCTGGATTGCCCTACCTGCGGCCACACATACAACTTCGCCGGGAAGCGGCCGCGCATCCTCTCCTGCCTGCACTCGGTGTGCGAGGAATGCCTGCAGATCCTCTACGAGTCGTGTCCCAAGTACAAGTTCATCTCCTGCCCCACGTGTCGCCGCGAGACAGTGCTGTTCACTGACTATGGCCTGGCTGCTCTGGCCATCAACACCAGCATCCTGAGCCGCTTGCCCTCTGACCCCAACGGGCCCGTGCAGTGGGGCGGGGACGCCGACCGCAGCTGCTACCAGACTGTGCGTCAGTACTGCCAGTCAGCCTGCACCTGCCAGATTGCCAACCCCTTGTCTTCCTGTGGCATCATGTAGACAAGGACGACACTGCAGGCATGACTTGATGCTGCTTGACCACCGCCACCACCACCACCACTCCTCGTCTATAAGCTCTGCCTGTTCTGCCAATTCCCCCCTTCACTCACACATACAGTAAATAAAGCCCTCCATAGATGTTATCTATATATATTTAATAGCACAGATGGATGCTGTGTGGGACTAATGGATGCCGGTGGTTCAATAAATAGTAAATAAATGTATTTTATGTATGGACTGGAATCCTGTTCACCCTCTCTCGTTTGGTTGGACGTGTTTGTCTTTGTTGACATCTCTTTACATGGGAATGCCTGGGGAGGTCCATCTCCCCCAACCTAGGTGAATAAAGATTATCTAAATGAGAAAAAGTACCTCTGTGTGGCCTGCACTTGTTGGGTGGGAATCATAGGGTACTCACAATACTGACTTTTAAGTAAAAAAAAAAAAGAATGCTAAACGATTTTCTTACAGCATTCAGATGAAAACCCCAAAATTGGATTAAAAAGTGTAAAATGTTTGATAAGCAAGGAAATTTTAAAGGCAGTTTTAGCCCATGAAACCCTTAAATTGAATAGTTAAAGTTTCTAAGTAGTGAAAATCTATTTACTTCAAATCTGAAATAGCTGATTCATTAAGTTCAACAGTCCAACAGCAACTGATGAACAATACATTTGGCAGTTCGTTAAAATCTTCCACATACTGTAATGAGTTGGTTCAAGTCTGTTCTGAGTTTCATAAAAACTTACTGGACGGTTTATTAGGTATACCATGTTAGTACTGGTTTGGACCACCCTTTATTCTTTGTGGTACAGATTCAACAAAGTGGTGTAAACTTTTCTCTGAGATTTTGTTCCATTTAACATGATACCATCACATAGCTGCTAAAAATTTGTCAGCTGCACATCCACGAGCTTTTTATCTCTAAAAGTGTTCTACTGGAATGAGATCAGGAGTCTGGAGGCCAATCCCTTGAGGTGGTCTGAGATTTGGGACATGGCTCATTATCCGGCTGGAAGCAGCCATCAAAAGATAGGTACACCGTGGTCATAAGGGGATGGACAGCAATAATACTCAGGTGGGTTGTATTGTATTTCTGTAACAATACAGAAAAAACACTATTACACCGACACCAAAAGCCTGAACCAGTCATACAAGTGAAGATGGATCCATGTTTTCATGTTGATTATACCAAATTCTGACCCTACCATCTGAGGGTTGTGGAAGAAATCCAGAGTCATCAGACCAGGAAACATTTTTCCAGTGGTCTGTAGTAAATTTGCTTCAAGGTTCCATATGTTGTATGTTCAGAGATGCTCTTTGGCACACCTTGGTATTAATATGTTGTTGTTTATCTTGTCTTCCTATGAGGCCATTCTTGTTTGACTTGTAAAATCAACAGGCCATATCCTTTGGTCAGAGAACTGCTGACCACTGGATATTTTCTCTTTACTCTCTGTAAACTCTGGAGATGTTTGTGCTGAAAAATCCTAGTAGATCAGCACTTTCTGAAATACTCAGACCAGCCTATCTGGCACTAACAACAACACCATGCACGTAAGTCACTTAAATCACCTTTCTTCCCCATTCTTCTGCTGCTTGGTTTGAGCTTCAGCAGGTCGTCTTGACCATGTTTACGTGCCTGAATGCAGTCCGTTGCTGCCATGTGATTAACTGATAAGAAATGAATAAGTTGAGTCTATGAAAAGGTGTAGCTAAGTGGTCACTGAGTGTAACCTTTGAACTCCTGATGATTAAAAATTCTAAATAATAAGAAGGGAAAAAAGCAACATTGTTTAAACTGCACGGTCTAAGGTAGGTTTTCACATTAAGCAGAAACTCTGTGTTATGTAATCATGGTTCTTCTTATAGACATGAACAACATGAACTTTGTGTTGTCAAATTACAAGAAGACAAAACTCTGGAACTTCTGTGAAGTATTTTCATCATTCCTTTATTTGACATTTGCAGTATAGCCTGCTTTGATTGTTAAAAACAGTAACGTAGGACATTTTTGTTGTGCTAATTGTAAATAATGAGAGAACCACTTAACCATTTACTTCCCAGTCAAATAAACAGTATTGAAATTGCCTTTATTTGTCAATATAAATTTTTAAAAAGCAAGTAAACTTTTTATGCAGCACACTGGTGCATAAAGGTATTCATCCCTTTATGCACCAGTGTGCTGCGTAAAAAGTAGTTTTTGAAAGCAGTTAAAGTGCTTGTAGTTTTGCAGAAAAGCCTTTTCTCCTCAGAATCTCTAACATCGAAACATCAACCCAGACACTCTGGTCCATTTATACAGTTTTGTCTTTCCTCTTGAACAGCTGGCTCAGCCTTCGACGGGTCGAGTTTTTCTCAGATGGCTGCATCTGTTGGCTTTAAAAAATTCATTAGAAAGAGATGAAACGAGTCAATGTCAGAAAGTGGAGGTTGCGTTTCATGAAAAAACGAACAAAATGTTCAAGAGGAGCAGATGCATCATCTGAAAATCAACACCAAAAATCTCACCAAAGCCTCCTTATCGATGATCCATGACCTGTGGACCACTGCATCAGTGTATAAATAACACAACTCACCTCCTTTTATATGAAGCATTAAACCCCTCTCTTCTCAAGGACAGGAGTTTTTTCCTCCAGCTCATTATAGGTTTTTTTGTCTCCTCCTCTGTGGATTCCTGAAGAGGAAAAGAAGATTAAGAGTACATTAATAAAATAACATATTTCTTATCACTTATAATTCATGATATACACATGTATTTTTTCTTATTTATTTCTGATGTTCTACCTGATTTTCTTGGTCTTCCTCAAGCTCCTCCAGCAGGTCATGTGTACTCATGTGCTGCCCTCTCCAGCCTGCATTCACTTTTTCTGCAGCAGGAACAAAAATAAGGTTTCATGATCACAGAAAGTACACATTCTATTCAACAAATGGACAGAAATACAACCACAAGAAGTAATCAGGCTTTTTTAAAAACAACAGTAGGATGATAACTCACTTAAATGCATCATGGAAAGAGTTGTATCTGAAGCTGATCTCTGCCGAAAATGTCCGTATTTCCGCTGCTTGGGTTCGCTGCTAACATGCTCTGCGTTTACTGTATCTTCAAGGCTTTGACAAGTGGTTAAGTCCTTCTCTGCAGTTACAGAGTCAGTCTGACAGATGTCAGGAGTCTAAAAGAAAAAAAAGTGAGCTTTTTAAATCATATAGGTCTCCAGATTGCAGGATAATTTGTCATCACTAATCTGACAAACTTGTGTCAGTTTTATTACCTGTTGAAACTGTTACGAGTTCTTAACTGTGAGACATCATAGAGCCTTGAGGGGACTGTTGTTGTGATTTGGCGCTATATACATAAAATTGAATTGGACTGAACTGAATTGAATTCATACATTAAGAAATGAATGACGTTACCTGGCTCACTTTGAAGACTTTGTGTTCCACGAGGACGTCTGCCTCCATCTGTAGCGCTCGGTTTTCCATCTGCTGTCTTGCAATATCTTCTAGCTTCTGACACACCTGCTCCAGGTAGATGAACCCAGGACTCAGTTCTTTTATCTCATTGCAACCAAAGCCCTGCAAATGTCAAAGAGCAAATCAAATGTTAACATAAAAATCCTGCTGTTTTGTTACAAATACACTTCACACATGCAAGGAAATTTTGTGCAGATATTACTTCTGGGAGTGGGAAACTCTTCCATGATTCCCCTTTTTTAAAATTTAGCACCACTATGAAACAGACCTGTTTAAAACATCTCAACACTTTATTTTAAAAAAACCCCAACAACAACTGGATTTTCTGTCCCGCAACCCCCTGCAAACTTGATTACAAGCTGTGAAGCCAACATTTGCACATGCCAGAAGTTTGAGTCAGTACCTTTTATTAAAATAGGTGTCAAAAGATGAAACAGCTGCGGCAGTCATGCTATCAACCTTTTCATTTTACATTATAATGCTTCCTCTTGGCCACGAGGCAGAGTGGCTAACTGCCAGCAGAACTGGCTCTGACAGTTCCTGTCAGAGTTAAACTGATTAGCCTGCAGTTCTGCCGATTAACGAAAATCCCACTTTTTGTGCAAAATGTATGCGATTCTCTGCAAAGTTTTTACATAGCGCCTTCTTAGGGACCTAATTTCACCATGGCTGTGGTGTTTGGAGCTTATTGAGTGTGTTAGCATGTTAAATGAAGCAATATATCATATTACTTTTTCAAGTTATTAAGTTCAGATGAGTTGAGATGAAAACCTAACAATGGAAATCACAACCTGTTTAGTTAGAATATCCACATTCATCTGACTGACACATTCATACGCATCTGATTGCATGTAATTACAAAAGTATATAGTTATGTAGATGTGACTACTTGGCATTAAGTAGCTTCCTTGTATTGCATTACCCAAAGCTATTTAAGCTTGGCTAAACGAATACAAGAACAAACTTATGACACACACCCAGTGGCTAAAAACAAAGCATTGTGAACTAAATGCATTCAAATGGGTCAGGTAATCCAGTTGTTTCTTCACCTTTGTGCACTGTCAGCGTGAACTGGTTTTCACATTTTTTGAGAATTGAATCCATTCATCTCAATCTCGTACACCCAAAATAATTTTCCAAAACAAAGACATTTTTCTGCCCTCTGATTAACGAAATATGTCTCACATTCTGAAAAAAAAAAAAGACCCACAGACTTCTCCCCACATGCCCTATATCCATTCTTCACATGCCTGCTAACTGGGCAGACTGGTTTATGAGCCCATGCGCAGACGACGGTCTTGTGTTTGTTGAAAGAGATCTCGTCTGATTAATGACATGCAAGCCTTACTTTGAATATGAAAGCAGCTTTCTGTGTTGCAACCCTCCAGGAAAAAGTGGAGGGCCTGTTAAACCTCTTGTACAGTCTATCAACCGTTCCTCTAATGTCTGGCTTGTGCCGTGCAAGATGGTACATGTAACCATGACTAAATTATGTCATCCCGAAACTGGCCCCAGAAAAGCACAAACAGAAACCAAAAACAAGATTAAAGTGATAGAGTATTACTATGGAAAAAACACAAAATCTTAAGAGATTTAAAGCTTGGTTCATGATAGAATAGCATCTCACCTCTGATGTCCGCCTGTTACTAATCATAGACTGAGTCCGTCTGCACATTTCTGACATTGGCTGAATGGAAACAGGTGGACTGACTGTCCTTCTTCCATCAAGTTTGTCTGATCTTTGACCTCTTACTAACTCCGATGTGTGCCGTTTGATCGGAAAAGACGTTTGAGGTCGCCGACTGAGCATTTCTTCTGGTGTCAGGGGCTTTGAGTTGCCCTTTGAATACATAGAATCAGTCCTTTGTAACGCTTGCTCTAATTTAAGGTGTGAGGTAGTAGAGTCTTTCTGAGTGCTGCTGGAACATAGAAGCGGGGATGAAGAAGGGCAGCTGGTGGGCTTGGGAGAGGAGAACACAGGAGACAGCGATGTTAATGCTGGAGTGAGATCTTCTCCTTCTATTTCTGTTGAGGCAAAGGACGATGTAGCACGAAAACATGTGTCACAGCTGGCCGTCTCCACTCCAGAGTCCACTGATTCTGAGCGCCCGTTTGTTTCCATCTCTGAGGAAGGCGTTGGAGGGTCTTTAGCATTGCGCTGAAACCACTCTGAGTCGGGACTTGTGTCATCAGTTACCCAAGTCTCCATGAGGTTTCCAAAGCTCTTGTACAGATTCATGCTCGTTTCGTCCCTTGCACCTGTGCTGCCAGGCTGAAAGAGGAAAATAAGTGAGGCACCAGCTCAGACAACCCACGCAGTCATTTGTAGAGATGAACTAGAATTCACAACATGCCTTCTGATTCGCCTGTGCGCCTTCACCACGCCCATCCCGGTCACAGCTTGCAGCTGCATGTTGATACCTGCTCCTTCCTCGCTAATTACTTGGAAAAGAAGGTGACTCAGATGCAATGCAGCTGAAATGTTGCATTTGTCCTCACACCTGTAACAACATCCAGAAAATGACATGAGCAAGCCTCAGCATGGCCACACATCTTCAACCTGAGAATCGTGTGTAATTAGAGGTGAAATAATAATAATAATAACATGCACTGAGCTTCTAAGAAAGTGAGGTAGAAACGAAGGAATGCTGATATTTAAGGTAACTCGTATAAGTGCTGCCATTTATGTTACCCCCACGAGATAAAAGTGGAAACATACTGACGTTCCTCAGTGGATACAAAGAGTCATGGTATGTGAGGGAAAAGCAAAAGAGCTTGACTGATAAATGCTGCTTCGTCACTTCACAAAACTCAGGTTTATCTAATCCCGTAGGCATGCGCAGCACGGACGGTCATGTCTGCTGCATTCCCCAGGTGAGCGGTGACAGCACGGGTCATCTGAGCAAATGCAAAGGCTCCTTCGCAATTCTGGAAACACCGAACAGACATAATGTTCTCACAGTGGTGTTTGTTGTCATCTTGATAAATATTTTCCTTACTCCTTGTGTGTGTAGGTGTGTAGGTGTGTAGGTGTGTGTGTGTATGTGTGTTTTCAAAAATTGGTGTTTCTCACATTGTATTCTGTATTAGTACATTTTGTAATCTAAATGCAGTACTGTGCAAAAGTATTGAGCCACCTCTCATTTCTTTTTATTTTGTGTCCATGAAGCAAGACTTTCTTATCCTTTTTTTTTTTTTTTTTAGCAATTGAGCAATCATTTTCCAGATTTTGGAAGGTCTTTCAAAGTTTTTCTTACTTATTTTTCACTCTGAGGAATAGTTGGTTTGCTTGTCTGTTTGTTTGTTTTTTGTTTGCTTTAATTTGAGAACAAAAAAAGGTAGAACAAGCTAACAACTTAGCAAAAAATAAAATTTTCACCGATTTTTCTTTACATTGTGGTGGACCACTGGAGGGCTCCACTCACACCCAGTTCTCAGGAAGTGTTGTTGCTGTGTTTTGTAGGGGAAAGTATTCAGTTGTGTGGTGATGAGTAATAAACGAGGAGTGTTAATCGAGAGTTCTTGTGTTGCCTGTGTTTACCTCCACATTGGTGACCCCTGACTCGAACATGCTGCAGCCCGATAGTGGCACCAGCTCCGGACTTTTGGCTTTACGATCCCCCGTTGTGGTTCGTGCACGTGGAGGCTCAGTTTGCCCTTCGCAGCATCTCGAACCCTTTGTGCATTGACTCTCCTCCAGGACCCACCCGCCCAAGGGAAATACGCCGCCCTTAAGGAGATGCTTCTTTGGCGCTATGCCCTCTCCGACGCAGAGCGAGCTGAAAAGCTCCTCTCCCTCTCAGGCCCGGGTGGCAGTACAGCTTTCGAACTGATGGAGCACATGCTATCCTTGCTCGGACCGAATGACGGGGGATTCCTCTTCGCCCACATCTTCCTCCGACAGCTGCCGGCGGCCGTGAAAGCTGGCCTCGCCAACTCTCTACTTCTGGGTGCGAGGAAGAAGATTGTATTCTTCTGGCTACCCGGACTTTCCACGATCAAGACCTAGTTCCAGCCTCGCCAGCCGCACCTTACACTTCCCTGCCGACCTGCCCTGGAGTATCCCACACTTTTCTTCGCGGACAGGAAAGAGGTCCACTCGGGCCATCGAGCCCCTGAATCGGACTAATTTAGTAACTTCAGGTAATGTTTTTCAGCGTTTGCTTTTGGAGGCAACAAAGCACGGGGTTGAACATTATATCCCGATGGTAGGTCCCCCGGGGTTCGCGAGCATGCGCCTTCTCAACCTTGTGATACTGTCCGTCGATCGGGAACAGTTTGTGGCCATGGAGCGCATCGGCATTGTACAGCGCTCGAATAGTGCCTGGGCCTCTCCGCTACACATGGTGCCCAAATCAGACGGTCTGTGGTGGCCGTGCGGGGATTTTCGCCGTTCAAATAATGTCACGGAGAACGACCGTTACCCCATTCCCCACATTCAGGATTTTTCCGTCCACCTCGCCGGCACCTCGATTTTTTCTAAAATGGACTTCGTGCGGGGGTATCCGCGGGTTCCCATGTGCACTGAAGATGTTCCCAAAACTGCTGTAATTACCCCTTTCAGCCTGTTTGAGCTTTTGCGCATGCCGTTCAGCCGGAAAGGCGCCGCCCAGACTTTTTAGTGGTTGATGGACTCTGTCTTGCGCAGGCTGCCGTTCGTCTTCGTGTACCTTGACGATATATTGGTGGCCAGCTGTTCTGAGAGTCAGCACGCGTCAGGTTTTTCAGCGCTTGGCGGCACACGGCCTGATCGTCAATCCAAGTGCCAGTTTTGGGTTGCTAGTTCTGGATTTCTTGGGGCACGGCATTTTTACAACTGCTTTCTCCCCAGAGCTGCGCACCTGCTGCAGCCATTCTATGCTGCCTTGAAGGCAAAACAGTTAAGGACCCGGTTGATTGGCTCCCTGAATGCATCCAGGCATTTTCTGAGGCCAAGGCCGCGCTGGCTAATGCCGTCCTGCAGTCAACGCCGCCCTGCTGGTCAACGCCGCCCTGCTGGTCAACGCCGCCCTGCTGGTCAACGCCGCCCTGCTGGTCAACGCTGCCCTGCTGGTCAACGCCGCCCTGCTGGCCCACCCGTTTCCGTCAGCGGATCATCGACGCGTGAGATGTGGCGGTGGGCGCGGTGTTAGAACAGCGGGTCTCCAGTGTCTGGCTACCGCTCGCCTTTTTCAGTCGCATGCTCAGGGACAGTGAGCGCAAATATAATGTTTTTGACACGGAGTTGCTGGCCCTGCACTTCGCGACGCTGCATTTTCATTTTTATTCTCGAGGGTCGTAGCTTTTCTGCATACGCTGATCATAAACCCTTGACGTTTGCGATGTCCAAGGTTTCTGACCCGTGGAGCGCGCGCCAGCAGCGCCAGTAGGCAGCCATTTCCGAGTTTACAACAAACATTCAGCACGTGGCTGGTAAGTCCAACTGCGTGGCTGACTGTCTGTCCCGTGCGCTGGTTTCTCCCATTTATGTCGGCATAGACTTTGACGCTATGGCCGCTGACCAGCGTGCCGACCCAGACGTCCTTGCTCTGCGGTCTGTGCAAACGGACCTTGTACTGAAGGACAGACCCATGTGGAACGGCGGGCCTAGCCTGCTTTGCGTAAATCGGTGAAAGACTGGGCAGCAGCGTGCATCCTATGCCAACGCGCTAAGATCCATAGCCACACGCAGGTGCCCTTCGAATCCTTCCGCGTTCCAGGGAGGCGTTTTGATCATGTGCATGTGGATCTTGTTGGTCCTCTGCCACAGTCACAAGGTTTCACACACCTTTTGACTGCAATGGACCGCACAACCCGCTGGCCCGAGGCAGTGCCTTTGGTGTCCACTACAGCAGCAACGGTGGCCAGGGCATTTTTGTCAACGTGGGTTTTGCGTTTCGGTCCCCCCGCTGACATCACCTCAGACAGGGGCCCCCAGTTTGTTTCGGAGCTTTGGTCTGCCATGGCTGATGGCCTGGGGGGTTAAGGTCCATCAAATCCCTGCATACCATCTGCAGGCCAACGGGATGTGCAAGTGTTTCCACCGGTCGCTTAAGGCCGTGCTCCGTGCTTCTCTTACAGATGGCAACTGGGTTGACTGCCTTCCGTGGGTTTTACTGGGGTTGCGCTGTGCAGTTAAAGAAGACCTCGGAGTTTCCCCGGCTGAACTTGTCCTCGGCCAGCCCTTCCGGGTCCCCGGGGAATTCTTGCTCGAGAGCCTGGCTCCGTGCTTCGGTCCCTCTGTGCTGTTTCTCTGTCCCCCAAGAGACTCGTTTTCTGTTCCTGGCCCAGTGCACCATTGTGTGCCCGACACTTTTGTTCCGAGGTTGTTGCAGTTTGTTTTCATCAGGCATGACGCTCATAGGCCTCCGCTGTGTCCACTGTATGAAGGCCCGTTTAGGGTTATTCAACCGGGCTGGAAGCATTTCCTTTTGGACTTTGGGGGTCAGCAGGAGGTTGTTTTGAATGATAGACTTAAACCGGCACATGTTCTTCTGGATGATCAGGTGGTGCCGGCCCAGGCCCCCCGCCATGACCACCCGCCTTCCATTGGACTGGACAACTCTGCTTCTTCCTCTGGGAGCACTCCCCACCTGGCGGGGTCCGAGCTATCTTCAGCTTTTCCTGACCGCCCATGCCAGCCTGGTCCTCAGGCTCATTTCCCCTCAGCCAGTTCTCCACCTTGTATGGCAAATTACACAAGAACTGGACTGAAAATCAGTGGCAACAGGTTTTACGAAGTGATTAATCTAAAACTTTAAATTTTCAGTTCAAAGAGGTACAGGAGTGAGTATGTATAGCTATCTGTAAAATGGTCATGGTTTGGGTTGCACAAAAATGTATCAGATTTTGATCCTCTATGTATCACATGAAAGTGTCAGATTAGCAGCAGTTTAATTTTTTGGGCCCATGATGCTGCCAATCCAGTAAAAGTGTGTGTCTTCAGGTTGTGTCATGTGAAGGCTGTGTGCAGGCAGGAATGGTGATATAGAGGACCCAAAGTGCAGACACTCGGAGGCAAAACGTGAACTCAAAACTGCTTTAATGCTGAACTCAAAAAGTAACAAAACTAAGAATCCAAAATAAACTTATACAGACAGACAGAACACACAGCAAGATGAGGGTCGATTGCGACACAGACCAAAGAAAACACAGGGATTAAATAAACAGAGGGAGCAATCAGGGAATGAGAGACAGGAGGGAAACACAGCTGGGGCAAATCAGGGCTGACGAGACAAAGGAAGCAAAACCAGACGCATTAACATGAGACACAGACTTTCAACGTAAAACAGGAACCACAGACTGAACTTACAGTCACAGACTCACAAGCAGGCACTGCAACAGAGGGAACAGAGACGTGGAACCAGGGCAGACACAGACACTGACAGGACACAGAATAGAGGGAGTATGGAAACTAAAACTTAAGAACTACATAATCACACAACAAAAAGAACTGGGGAAAATAGAAATGCAAAACAGAAACCAAAACCTTCACAATAATAAACTGAGATGAGAACACAAATGAAGGTACAAAACTGAAACCACTGGCTCAACGACCCAAGTACCCTAACAGGTTGTGTTGAAGAATAAAGTTTGCCATACCACATGTTGACTTTTAGGCTTATTTTAATTGTACAAATTCTCATTTTACCTTGCATATTGTATTTCCATGTATGTGTGCATGTTTCAATAAATCACTGCAACTATTTCCCATTTTCCAAGGATAAAGTATCCTCTGGTAAGACACTGAATGTAACACTTTATAATACAGCCTGTGACTAAGCATGTAATTCTGCTGTAATAGGGTTGAATTTTGTTTTATTTGAAATTCAAAAGTAAATAATATTTACCTACAATTATTTAAAGGTAGGTAGACTAGATTAAAGTAAATTAAGTACAGTGTAAGTCATTCTAAGTAATACTTATATTTACTTTTACTTATAATTGAACCCAAAACTTAACTTATCAGAATTAACAATAAACTGTTCCAAATTCCTGCTAAATGCCTAATATAAAGTGGGGGAAACTCAATAATAGAACATCCATCATGCACATTAACATAATGATTATTAAATACAGATGTAAAAAGGCAAGATTAATGCGCTCCATAACATGAACCGCACCCTGAGAAGTACACATTAACAATGTAAGACATGAGGAAATAATGTTTGTTTTTCTGCAAAAGAACCATAAAAATTATGCAGTACTTACAGTTGCTTACACAATACTGTGTGCTTCCTTTCCTGTAAAGTTATGCAATACTTATAATATTTAGAATTACTCGTGCACTAAGTAAAATTACTTAGACATTACTTAAAATGTCCTTACAGTAAAATTATTTTTCCCATAGAACTCTGAGTTGTTTCTCCCTTATTCTAGCTTGTTTTTAAGCATTTGTAGGCAAATATAATTAAATTCTAATCTGAAATAAAATACTTTGACATTCTATTTAATTACAGGGGGATTTACAGCCTTGGTCATATTATAAAGTGTTACCGCTTAATCTATAATTTATGATCCCTTTTGAGTAAGTCTCTTGAAAAACTCCTCTAAGTAGTTTTAGTTAATCGTATTTCGTTTCTTCCCAGAATAACATATCCACAGTTTATCTTCTTTCCATTGAAAACAATTTGTGAAACTTTCTCACACCCATCTTCGTCATGTCACGTGTCCTTCCAGCTGACAGTCGCTAGGGGTCGCCCTTGAGCGTTTTCCCAGAATTTTATTTTATTATTGTTTTTGGTGTGTGTATTTGTATAAAATATTACTTATATGAAGAAAACTATCACTTGAAACTCTCTCTGAGATTAAATAAATGGAGCCGATAATCTGTTAACGGGACTGAACAGAAACGTCTCAGCTCTGTTAGCGAGCACAATAAAATCACCAGACCACAGACTGTGCACTTCCTAGCAGACATTTGAAAGTCTTCTATCGGGAGAGGTTTCGATGCTCTTGTTGGTTCCATCAGGACTTTGAGCTCCATCAGTTTGTTTCAATTTAATTCTCTGTAGCAACTGGTAAACACCACAGTGCAACCAGGAGCGCTGCTTCCTGTGTGTGCTTCCACATGGGCGTACCAAAAATAAAAGAAGTGGACAGATCTTTTTTTTTCTTTTCCAGAATTCTGTGAAAACAGCCAGAATTCTGACTGTTTTCCCAGAACACCTGCAAGCAACTAGCTTCAGTGACAGCGATGTGTTTATTTTGAGTGTCTTCATAGTTTTATTTTTGCAATACACCAATTTAAACTTCCAACAGTGCAATTTGAGTTCTGGGCATCCAAGGCACTATACAGAAAGGCATAAAGTCAAACATGACGAGTAAAGACAAAAGGACCAAACCATAAACACAGAATGAAGACAATAAAAGGAGACACAAACTGAATCAGTCTACTGTTAAAAACAGACGAGGCAGTAAGCAGAACACAATATATATATATATATATATATATATATATATATATATATATATATATATATATATATATATATATATGTTCCCTAGTTAAGACCTAGAACATTCTCGACTGAAAATATGTCAAAAGTTTATTTTGTGACCCAGAACGAGTAATAAGAGTAATATTAAAACTAAGTAGCTGCTGCCATTGTTGGAAACTGGAATTGACTGGGCCGCGCTATGAATTCTGTTATATTGTGGGCCACGAAGGATACACCTGACCCATCCTTCAAATCTGGGGAAAAGGAGGGTGCATTTGTTGGCTGCATTTGGAGGAGTCTATGAATTTGGACCGCCTTTGTCGCGTCCCTGTGACATAATCGGCTTACAAATGTGACCTCAGGAGGATGCAGCCTATGAATTTGGACACCCCCCTTCTGTCTCCAAAAGTGCAACAGGGCAGCTCCCACAAGCGGGATATGTCTATTCCTACACCATCCTACAGGGTACCTTTTCCTGTGTGGACATACCTTTGGTAAACCTTCCCAGACTGCACTGGAAAAGAGCAGCAAGTCAAAACAATACCACACATCCCAATAAAATGATCCTAACCAGCATGATGAAGTTGTAAAATTAGTCAAATCCTTTCAAATCACAAGCAGTTAAATGTAAAGACACAAAAAGGAAAAAGATGAATACATGTGAAGATGTCAAGTCTTTATTAACAGGTTGATTGTCACTGGGCATTAGAGGAAGCATTCGGGGGAAAAGAGAAACTATAGGAAGAAGGAAAAACTTAACAGACCTCATACTATTTAATGAAAGTCACATTTACCTCCATTTTCTTCCATCTTATCTCAATACCAGTCAAAGTATACCTGACACACAGTTAAATACCTGAAATGGCCACAAGGTGGCTTATGTGGTTAACATCACTGGAAGACCTGAAGGCATGCTACAGTATTAACCAAACAGCTTTACACATTTAAAAGTTCCATGCCAAAAAATGTCCAGAACAAAATCTGCACCTGTAAAAACGTCAAAGGGGAGAAAAGCAGCGAAAGGAAGTTGAGAGGTCCAATGAAGACAGGACGACCTTCTGTACTTTTGCTGACTCGACATGCATTTACAGTAAATCCATGCTGTGAATATGGAGAAGAAAGGCAAGTTACTGGGAATAAAACCATCACTGACAATCTACTACAAGAGGCTGGTGTGTGTGAGTGTGTGTGTGGTGTATCTGGCACTGATAAGCATCTATTTCTTTTTTTTTCTTTTTTTTTCATCAACAAAATGACAATGACGGAAAGTAATGTGAGAAACGGGAAGTTTTGAACATCTGTCTACAACAGATTCACATTTTATGAATGACATCGGCTTGCAGGAGAAACATAATCACCTAATCACGGTTAGTCCACAAATCAGATCGGGGCAGTGGCCCTTGCTCATCTGTCTTGCTTATCAAACAATTTCCTGGAAAAGATTTTGGCTTAAACACACTTCTCTTGTTTATAAAAGAATCCAATAACATGCTCATCATTTAAATTTGGTATTAGGTACAAAGCCAGCATATTAAACGTTGCAATGCTGCAGAGGATTTTGATTTAACGCCAGTGACACTTTTTACGTTTTTTTAAAGATGACACAGGGATTTGCTATACTCTGTTGCATTATATCTTCTTTTAACAGCATTTTTAAGAATTTGGGAACAGAGCAGTTTGTTTTTTTTGTTTTTTGTTTGCTTTTCAGCTGCTCGACTGCTGGGGGCACCCTGTGTGTTGTATGTATGTTGTATTTACACAGAAACCTCCCAGTCTCTACTACAGCCATGATGCTGGAACATGTGCATATCAGGTGCTGACGTCCTGATATCAGTTTAATCTTCCTAGAAAATGACGGTCGAGATGTTCTCGAGAGCGAATGCTGCCCCTCAAGGGCCCAAAGATCACCAGTACCATCTTTACTTCGGACAGACAGCGCCTCTATGATGCTCTTTTTATCATTTAATCACGTTAGACTGCAAAGATGGTTCACAAAGTGCTTATTTTTGTTTTGTTTTGTCCCCTGTTTTCTGAAAAGTGTTGCTGGCATCAAATTAAAAATGAGCTTAAAACCAATTACTTACCAATTTCAATATTTGATGCTGTCTTTTTCTATTTTTTGGTAAATGATGGGTTAAATTGTTTGCAGGTAATTTTATTCCTGGTTTTTTTGTTTGTTTGTTTGTTATTGGGTTTTTTTAAGATTTTATATGGCTTCCCATCTTTTTAGAAATAGATTTGTATATTTGTTAGCCTGATCATATTTATCAAGTCGTATCTGACAACTTATGGCACAAATTACAAAACTCCACAGAAAAAACAGAACCAATTGCTGTACTCCCTTTTTGAAACCTCAGACTAAGCAGCCTACTGAGCAACTATCTGCAGGTTGCAAACACACTAACTGGCTCTGAGAAGGTTTGTCCCTGCACATGCTCAAACCGAATCTAAACCATTCAGTACGCAGTTAGGTACACCTTGCTACACTGGGTTGAACCTGGACTTTAGAACAGCCTTTATTCTTTATGGCACAGATTCAACAAGTTGCTGTAAACATTGCTTGGAAATTTTAGTTCTTCTTTAGTTCTTTTAGTTTTAGTTATCAACATGACTACGGATGCAGATTTTTCAGCTGCACATCCATAATTTGAATCATAACGAGGTCATAAAGGGATGGGCATCATCAGCAACAACACTCAGGTGGGCTGTGGTGTTTAAATGATGCTCGGTTACTCCTGAGGAGCCCAAAGTGTGCTAAGAAATATCCCCCACACCATCACAACAACAACCTGAAATGTTGATTCAAGGCAGCATGAATCCATGCTTTCATGTTATTTACGCCAAGTTCTGACCCTACAGAAATCGACACTCATTAGACAAGGCAGTGTTTTTCAGATCTCATTTTCCAAATTTGCGGACAGGAGTGTCAAGGTCCCAGGTTTGATGTGCTGTGCGTTCATGCTCTTCTGCAAACCTTGATTGTGACGAATGCTTATTTGAGTCACCGTTACTTTCCTATCAGCTCAAAGTAGTATGGCCATGCTCACCTGGCCTTTTTTTGACCATTCTCTGTATTTTAGAAACTGTAAACCGGTTCCTAAATTACCCAGCCCAGCCCATTTAGCAACTATTTTCATGCTCAGTTTGAACTTCAGCAGGTCATCTTGACCTTGTATACTTGCCTAAATGCATTGTATTGCTACATGTGACTAACTGATTAGATGTGCATCAACAAGCAGTTGAACAGGTCTAGCTTATGAAGTGAGTACATATCTAATCCAATTTGAGTGACTAGTTAGAGAGCTATTATATCAGCATCACTAGGTCTTTTCCTGACATTTATAATTTCATGAATACTATATGTAACATATGTTTCTGCATACACTGATAATTAATTTATACATTGACACATTATTAGTCTGATGTGAAGATCTGCCACTTAAACTAGTCTTTTTTTGCTGTTATGCTACACGTTGTGATGCTACACCCTCCCCTGTCCATAGCGCTAATTTGTTTTAAAAGCACAACATGGTGATAAGCTGATATTTAACAGGTACTCAGCAAGAACACAAAAACATTGCTTTGATTCACACCATTTGGTGTAATGCAAAGCTTGTTGAGTAAGAGCCAAAGCTGTTAATCTTGCGTTTTTGTGCTTTCTTCTCAGTTCTGCAGCATGGCTAAGCGCTGCACTTTCATCCAGTTAAGACTTTTGTTCTTACAGTAAATAATCCGCAGTCTGGCTCTCCCCCATGGAGGGTTTAGTTTTCAGCAGTCCTTGTCTGTTTGAGCTCCTCCTAGCTTCATGGACCTGATGGATTGAGCCAAGAGTCCAAGCTGTGATCGGTCCAATCGTAGCCACTGTGATGGTCGCCTGTGCCTTCAAAACAAATGATAAAGAGATAATGCTCATGAGTAGAGTAACACACTGTCTGGATAGTATCCTCACAAAGACAACAACTACAACAACAACTACTCAGGATTACTCGCTCATTCACACACTGGTTCTTACTTTGTGGTTTGTGTTCCTGTGTGACTCTGAGAAATTGCTCCCAGTGTGGATGAAGTACCAGTTGCTCCAAACAGTTTAGCCCAGCGAAGCCCACCCCAGCAAGGATTTTGTGCCTGTTCGGTAGTGGGTGGATTTGAGATGCCACAGTCTTTTTCCACCTTTGTTTCTTCTTTCTTGTTGTCCATACTTATTTGAAACCAAGTATCTGTATGATTTTGGCTACAGTCCTCCATTCCATCCACAACGTCAGGCTCCTTAGGGCACCACTCTGGAATAGGAGCTAACACTGGACTCCTGCTGGTCTGCATACAACCACACTGTTGCTTGTTGCAGCTTGAACTGTGAGAGCTGAGAGACTCTTGGCGGTGCAAATCAATCTGGTGTGAAATCTGACTGTAGTAGCTGATGCCTTCCTTTTTGTCGCCTTGCAGTCTTGGCCAGCTGGTTGCTAAAAGCGCTGAGCACGGTTGAGGTGGGGAGAGAGCCTGCTCCTCTGACCACAGCTGTCTGTGGCGTAACAGTCGGGGCTCCAGAAGCAAGTTGAGGTCAAAGGGCAACACAGAGAGTGGTTGCAGGAGAAGCAGCAGCTCCTGAAACAAAGGATGACAGCGCCCCAGGGACATAGACAGGAACCCCCAAGAATGGTAGTAGGCTGTCACAACATCTATGAAGAAAGTAAAGGAAGTGATCACACTCAGATCCACACATAAGCAATAATATTTTGATAGCTTGGGTTCAGTTTTTATCATGGGTACTTTGGACTAGAGCATTTAAAAAGCTGTATTATGTGTTACCTTATTTAAAGTTGGATGCTCATATTTTTCATGCATAAATTTTCAATTAATAAGATAAATCTACTCCTGGTATGCTTCAGAAAGACTCCAAACACAAATTCTCCAACATTTTTTCTACTGACCCGACATTCCTGGCGAGGGACAGCCAGTCAGAAAAATTGAACTTCTAGGGAGACAGCCTTAAAGCAACAGGAGCTAAAATGTCCAGCTCCTGTACTATAAATAACTACTGACAAGTTTTTGATAAGCTTACAGCTGTTTAGCTGGTTAAACTGACTTTAGGTTGTTAGACTGATAGCATTCCCTAATTGGTGGTAAATCCAAAGAAGACAGCCAACAGACTGAAAGTATTGAGGAGTAAAAAAAAGCAGGATGCAGGTGGGAGATTATGTTATTTCAAGAGTTGTTGCAATCCATTTAGTTGTTACGCTCACTGAGTGTCAGCGAAAGTGGTGCACAAGCTGAGTTATGGCTCCCTGGAGGCAGAAATAAAGAACTATAAATTGCCTGTCGCCTCACCTTTTTGACTCTGAAGATGACTGAGCCAGAACTCCAAAGCTCTCAAGCTGTAAGAGAAGAAACAACCAAGAGAACATTAAGGTTATGTTCTTCACACATCTTTATTTGCCAATTAGTAACATCAAAGGTATTTACTTAAGCAGGCCCATGATGAAGGCTCTCAGTTTCATGCAGTGGCTGGTGAGCTGGGGACAGCGTCTGATTTTGGAAACAAGACTGTGAAGAACTCTGGTGGATGGACCTGTGTTAAACAGAGATTATAAAACTATATCAAAGACCACATAATCCTGCTTGGGCAAACTGATGAGACCCTTTAGCCTACCAATCCTAGTAGAGGTTTCGACCACACTCCAGGCGTGATTGCGGCGTTGTCCGATTATAAAATCCAGTTTGTGATCCCTAAGACCGTCCTCTAGAATATCCTGGATCGTTGGACACAAGTGTTCCAGGACCAGACCAGCGATTGTAGGACTGTAAGAACTGTTCCCCAGGCGCATCTAAGCCAGAGGAAATGTTATACATTATATTTTTTGCTTACACAATATACCTGCTGGCACATTTATATTGTGATATGTCAATAACAATGCTAAGGTCAGAAAAATACCTTTTCTTCAGGATCTCTGCTGCTGCCAAAATGAGCCATAATCAGATCCACCGCCCTGCTCACAGACCTCAGCAACCCTGGAGACACCAAACAAGCAAGTTGGACAGGATGAATTTTATTCAGAAACAAAATCTGACAACTTTATACTTGTTCAAGAGCATGAACTGGTGTGGTGTTAAGGTGTCTGTTGATTTCATTGCTAGTTAAAGCTTATGTGTGGTGTGATGCATGACCAACCAATGAGTAACACCCAGAAACTGTCAGTTTTAGGCTGATATACACTCACTGGACACTTTGGTGCAACTTTTTGACTGCCATCCAATCAGCCAGTTCCATGGCAGCAACAATGCATTCAGACATGTGGAAATGGACAATGTCAGTAACTTAAATAGCAACTTTAATAGCAGTTTCTAACAGGAAAGGGAGCCTACAATTCACAAGAACTCACTAAAATTGGACAACAGAAAATTGGAAAAATGTTGCCTGGTCTGCTGCGACATTAAGAAGGTATTTGGCCAAAACTTTGGCCTGCCTTGTATCAACAATTCAAGCTGTTGCTGATTGTGCAATGTATGGGAGGAATTTTCTTGACACACGCTGTTGCTGACCATGACGCCATCATGTCACAAAGCTTAAATCATCTCAAACTGGTTTCTTGAACATGACAGTAAGTTCGCTGTACTCAAATGGCCTCCACTGTCACATGATCTCAGTCCAATAGATGTTTGGCATGTGGTAGAACTGGAGATTCACATCATGGATGTGCAGCCAACAAATCTGCAGTAAATGCATGTGCTATCATAGCAATATTGATCAAAATCTCAGAGGAATTTTTCCAGCACCTTGTCGAATCTATGAGACGAAGAATTAAAGGCAGTCTGATGGCAAAAGCGATCAAACCTTGTACTGACAAGCTGTAACTAATAAGGTGGCCAGTGAGCGTATTTCTGTAAGTTAAGGATTCTGACAGTGTTCAAAATGTATTAAATGAAATTCAAAAACTAATTCAGGAAGCTTAAGCTTTCTAACTGCTAGACACAGCTCCACTTTAGCCCTGTAAGACTGGGACCGGCCTGGAGAGACTGGCAACCTGTCCAGGGTGACCTCTGTCTCTTAGCTGGAACAGGCTCCAACCCCTCCACAATCCTGAATTGGATAAGGAAAAGAAAAATGGATGGCTGGAGTTTTTTTTTTTTATTTCAGTCCTCAATTTCAGATTTTATACTGGCCAACTGTTTCCCCCTAGTGCGAGTGATTTGCTGCATTGCTGTCTCTCTATGTAGATTATTTTCCAAAAAGCCATATCTTCTTTTAATTGATGAATTAAAACTCTGGAGATGAATAGTTCTAGGTAGGTTTTGGTATAAGTCAGCTTGTTTTGGGACTTTCCTAGTACTATCAGTTTAAAATCATGACACTAGACTATCAGCGTGTGTTTCAAGAAAGTGTTCACTAACTGGGTCAATACACAGTCATAGGAGAGCAGGGTTGCGGGGTTCATTATCATATTTCAGGAATGCAAATGTCGAAGGGAACCAAAGATGAAAGAGTCGTTTTTTTCCATTTCAGCAGCGGTCTTCAATGACTTGCTTCACCCTGTCTCTCTTCTTCATCTCTCATACTGGCTAGCCTCTGCAAATGTCACAGTAAATTCTTTATGCATGTTGATGCTGCCTGCAGTGCTGCACCACATAGACTTTTTGCAGTTGCGCAAATGCCTCCTCTATTACTAATCTTTACCTTATTGGAAATGGTTTACATTTATATAACTATATTTACACCAAGCGACTTATATGATAGCACTAAAACAAAGTGATTGCGATATAAAACATTAACACTGTTTCTACTGGATCCTTCTCTCTTTTGTCCCGCAGTCGCGCACACATAGGCTACAGAGAGGACGGCTCAGCCAATCCTGTGCTGGGAGAGTTAAAAATAGGTCATGTTTGAGAGGAAGCCCCTTCAGGGTATTCAAAGCACTGCTGCAGCACTGTGAGTTTTTATTGCTGCTCTTAACAACTCATCACCGGCTAGACAATCCAGTCACTTTTACTACATTTCAATTATAATATATTGACAGTATTTCACATCATTTATCAGCAGTCAGCTGAGACTCACTTCTCCTCTGAAGATGGCTGATAGACATGGACTCATAAGACGTATCGGGTGAGAGGTTGAACTCTGCGGGCGGCCTGTCGCTCAGGATCAGAGACTCACTGTGATGACTCTGATTTGGCTTCAAACTGTGTCCAGCAGAGTCCTGGATTTGCAGCCCTGAAGCGGCCAAGGATAGGAGAGAACTCAGAGAGGAGAGAGGAGCCACTGTGGAGAGGGCAGCTGTGAAACTAGAGTGAAAAAAGCCTGAGTCAGCTGCAGGTGCCGCTCCACACTGTGGAAGCTTTTCCTGTGGCAGTGAGGTTTTGGGAGGAGAAACAGACACCTGCGAGTTTGGGTGGTGGGTGTCAGTGGTGATGGTTAAAGTGGGTGGGTTTTGAGACAATATTGAATGATAGGTGGTGTAGTTAAGGGAATGATTAGCACTTTTAGGCTCGGCGTGCACTTGGCTTTGCTCAAAGGTGAGACTGATCAAGTCCTTGTAGGTGGGAATCCTAACGAGACTGGATCGATTCGGAGCTGAGACAAGACTAAGCAAAGTGTTAGCCTGAGTTTGGCCTGAATGTGGGCCTGCTTTGTCTTGCTCTTGAGCCTCTGTGGGACAACTAGTATGATGTGAATCCAGGCTGCTGTTTGACGTGCATGGACCGGTGCAGTCTTTGCTTTCACCCAACTGATTCCATGAACGCGTGCGGATGAAGCACTCTGGGCTTGGTGTGCAGGTGGAGCAGGTACCAGAGCTAGAAGGAGCCTCTAGGAAGATGGAGCAGTGGTTGTCTGTCGGTGATGGGTGAAAATCTGAAAAACTTTGGCTGCTTTTGCCTTTGAAACTGAAGGCCGGCTGCATGTTAGCAGTCTTACTGCTCTTTTTATTTAGATACTGCTCTAGCAGGCAGCCAAGGGGCTGGGACGGCGGCTGCGGCTTTCCTGCAGGAACCAGAACAAAGGGCTGGATGGGCAGCGAGGTTGGCCTCTGGGCTTTACTGTAGCGCACCACATCTGGACTTGGTCCTGAGAAGGACATGTAAGATCATGATTTTTCACTCAAAATCACAGACACAAAGCAAAAGAACTGGATTTTTCTATTAGCCACTGCCTTACCCTTCTCAGTATCACAAGGATAGTTGTGCTCCTGGTCCTGCATCACAGATGGCTGTGTGGTTGCCACTCTTGCATCTTGGCATTTGCTGCTATGTGGGCCACACTGGCTGGGGCACAGCGAGCAAGGCGTGTGGGAGAGGTTCTGGATGCTATCTGCCTGTTTCTTTCTGCAGAGGGCTTTGTCAGTGGAGGTGGTTGCAACCTGGTAATCTTGGATCTGAAAATGAGAACAGTCAAACTGAACACCCGTCTCCTTTTGCTGGTCCTCTTTCTCCTGATGGAGAAGAGAAAAAGCAAGGAAAAACTGCTTAGTTTCAATGACAATAACCTATCAAGTTTATAAATGCTGTTCCCAAAAGGTGGTCAGATTGTCAAAAGGGAATATTGTGTGCAGCAGCAAAGTTCATTACTCTTATCAAAGCTGTGTAACTGATATATAAAACATTAGTACATAATTTAATTGAGTCATTTGCCATTTCTTCTATTTGCAAATCACATTAAAGTTATAGATCTAAAAACTTTTTTTAATCATCCAAACACTATAAAGGGTTTTTTTTACCTTCTCAATTTCATTCTGCTGTCCTTCTTTCTTCTGATCAAAACTGAGAAGGAAGGGGCTGCCTCTGCTCTGACCTTCGGGGCAGCCGGTGACACTGGACCAGGCCGGGCTGGGTGACTGGGAAGAGAGGTCACAAGTCACAAGCTTGTAGTACTTCTGGTTGGTCCCCATGGCCAGTGTGGCCTGGCTTTGAAGACAGGCAGTCAGGTCTGATACCTCTAGAGAGGAGAGACCCACGGGTAGCTCCTCTAGTGAGTACAGATTGCAGTTAGAGTCAAGGCCCCGAGGGGACAGGCGGGAAGCAGAAAGCAGCATGTCAACCTCCTCTTTCGGAGGAGAGTAAACCGTCATGCTATCAAGTTTGACTTCTTCATTCTGACTTTGGGGGACAGGTTGGAGGTTGAGGAATACACATCCCTCTGATGGCCCAGAGGGGTGAGCTGCAGGACTGCTGAGATCATGAGGTGTGGCAGGATTGTTGCTCCTGTTGTACATAGTGCAGAAGTTAACCAAGACGCCGTCAGAACTGTTACAGGAAGAGTCACTGACATACTCTGTGTGGTTGTTGGAAAGACGCTCTGGGGAACATTTGTGTTCGCCGTGGAGGCAGCAGGACATGTTATCCTCCAGTCTGTCTGAGTCCTTCTCCAAACAAGCCAACATCGTGATGCCAGATCTGCTCATGTGACAGCACTGGCATTCAGGCGGCAGTGAGTCCATCTGGTTGGACTGGTTAGAGAGCCACTCCTGATCACTCTCACTAACCAGCATAGTTCCCTCATTGCCCCATTCACTGTCCAGGTTCCCGTGGGGCATTGGGTATATTGGGTAATTTGTGGCGACATTACTTAGCGGCCAATTGGAATTTCCATGCAGCACAAACGAAGAGTCCTCGTGATATCTGTGCAGATTATCTCCGTCGCTGTCTTCATCCTCCTCGTCCTCATTTAACTCTGTACAGGGAAGGAAGGAGTTGCGCGACCGGACATTGCATCTAGGCACAGAGCTTTCCTTCTTCTGGTGGGAACTCGTCTCTTCGGGCGACGAGGTGGATTCGTACTTCCAGCTTCCGTCGCTGCCTCCCTCCTCTTCCGTCCGGTCCTCGTTGAGGCTGCTGTAGCTGCTGGAAAAATGTCTCCGGTCACCGGTGAAGGCATGCTCACAGTTTATCGACTCTTGCTCTGGGAGGGACACGGCCCGAGTCAGGCCTGCTGAGCACAGCCGGCCGGGCCTCTTGGCAGAGCTGCACAGGGCCTGGACAGGAAGCTGCCAAGTGGAAAGCTGCACCACGGGGAAGTGGCAGGCTATCAAGGTGTCCCCAGAGAGACTGGATGCTCCAATCATACTTCTGGATAAGGCTGGACAACGAAAGCTGTCTCCATGTTCCTATAATTTAATCCTGGAAGAGTAACACAGAATAGATTAAATTTTGGGGATTCTGCAGAAATTCATTCAGAATTATACAACAGGGAGCTTGTACAAGTGAAGATAAAATCAGTATTAAGTACACTACATTAATGGAATGCTCAGTCTCTATGTACAGCCATCAGCTAACACTGATAAGCATTAATCATAACTGAAAATGTTTAGAGTTTTGTGCAAAGCACAATTACATCTTTTAAAAAAATATATTTGCTGTTGCCATTTGCATGAAGATTTGTCTATTACTGCATACGCGCTTCTCATTTTTCTGTTTTCTTACCTCAGTGATTACTGCAGCTCAATGTTTTATGACATGAACAGATTAAAGAGAAAAGCGAGAGTGTACAGTTTATCAAGTGGATTTTCCAACTGTATATGCAGCTCAGGGGCCTGCTTACTGGTGGTGGTCAGAGGGCCCGGTGGCGCCTGTGTCCGGCAGCCTCGCCTCTGTCAGTGCGCCCCAGGGCGGCTGTGGCTACAATGTAGCTTGCCATCGCCAGTGTGTGAATGGGTGAATGACTGAATGTAGTGTAAAGCGCTTTGGGGTCCTTAAAGACTAGAAAAGCGCTATACAAATGCAGGCCATTTACCATTTAAACATTTTAGTGTTAGATTTAAAAAAATGCATTTTCAAATCTGGAGTAAAAAAAAAAGAAGATAAAAACCTAAAACACAAACACAAAGCTACTGCTGTCACAGTCTTCTCCCTCCATTTACCCCACCGGTCCTGCCATCCAAGTCTGCTTCTAGCAGCCTACACTCCATAATTCAGTCAACCATAACAAACTCCTCCTCTCTCAGCCTGGGCCAACCACAGTCGCTCACAGTCATCAGGCTGCTCTGTAACTAGGGCAGCTGCACTGCAGAGTTGCTCCGCTGGCACTCCTAAGAGTAAATACACTTTCACATCACTTTAGTTAATTGAAAGTGTTCCATCATGTTCACGTGTAGTGCTGCTGACTTTGCACACACTCGTTTAAAATAAAAACATGCACAAAAAGAACAACGAGGGCCATCTCCCCTTCATGCAATAAAATAATGAGGACAAGAAAAAAACATAAATACAAAGCAAGTGCAAACTACATATAAAATATTCATCCAGTGGTGAGCGCTAATGATGTTCAGTCACAGAAGAAAAGCTTTAGTGTTGTTTTATGACTTTAACCCAGACTGAAATTGGAAAAAAATAAAGAACAAAGTAGAATAGAGGTTTAGGAACACGTGAAGTAGCTTCTTGAAAACAAAACAAGTGTCTGATTTTCCTCACCCACATTAGCTCAGTCAGTAATGGAGATTATGTTGATGGATGAGTGGCTATGATTACGGTCTTACAGTTATAGGCCTTCACTGACCCATAAAGCCTGCAGTTTATATTCCTATCCTGACTCTTATAACACGCGCAGCGAAAACTTTCAAGGGTCAAGAACTTACAGATATGATTGTTTCAAATTTAAATGTGTAATGTGTTACTGATTAACTATTAAGGGTTTTTTTTAGATCTCTTATTTTCTTTATTTGAAATTTGATTGCACAGGTTCACATAAAAATATATTTAAAATACCATTTTTATGATTCTGGCTCAGATACAGGCTTTATATATCAGAGGTGTCAAACTCAATTTACCACAGTCAAAATTTTTCAAATAGCTGACACCATAAGAACGATAAGAACGGTGAAAGACGTCCCTTAACAAAATCTTCTTAAAATATTTGTGTCATTTAGTGTGTGATCTATTAACAAAACCTGATTAACAACCAGAGATAGGTAAACACACACACACACACGAACACACAGTGGAATCCCAGTAAAAAGCTATAAATCCTCCACATGTGGATATTTAGTAACTGCACATTAATGTTTTATAGTCAAGCATCTTGTCTACATCCAGAAATACTTTCAATTTTCCAACCATTTTCACACCTGTATAATCCTATCATCACCACAAGAGGAACAGGAGTTCATATTACTGAAAAATGTAAGCAATTAATGAGTTCGTTACAATTTTTACATTTTCCAAAACCATCCCATCCATTGGGACAGATTACGCAGATTTGGATTTCGCAGACGCTTTTTTTTTAACACTGTAATGTAACTGTAATGTAATTCAACACATACATACTAAAATAACAATTGTACACTTTTTTGTTTCTTGTAGTAGTTTTGCTAATTTTTTGACAGCTAATTTTTTATATTATGGCAAAAATTCACTTAGGGGACTGAAATAACAGTTGCAGGACAGCAGTGCTCATAAAACAACATTACACAGTTTACAATTATCATAATTCAGGTAATATAAAATATATATTATTAAAATATGCATGTCACGCCTGGCCATAAGGTAAAAGGCATACAGTTATCACCATCATATAGACGAGTTATCTTTGATTAAAGCACATTCTGTGTATTTTCGTGCTTACATGGGTTATCGCACATAACATATAATCACATCATATGACACAAAATCCTGTTTCTGGTAAATATTTTTGAATGATTATATTACATTTTTTAGTGCATGTCACACTTCAACTCTTTGTAATAAACCTGGTTTTCAAGATTGACCGTTTCAATTGACGGACAGTTTAATGGCCAGGTGAGGCCTGCTCCCTTGTTACATCATGACAAATAAAGTTGATTGAAATTCTGTACTCATATTTTATATATTTTACCTCATGTTGACAAAAAGAGGTGTCAGGGACAGTAAGGGGGGGGGGGGGGTAAAAATCATACAATTGAAGCTTTGACAGACACAGCAACAACTTGCTGGAATTGGTCCAAGTGTGCAATCAAGAAATGCCTGCATGAATGTAAATACTGAGTTCACAACAAGGCACAAACCACTGGCTACACTCAAGAACTAGCAGGCCAGATTAGACGGCCAGAAAACATCTGAAAGTGCCAGGTTTGGAAAAAACATTTTGGACAGACCAAGATGAATTTTTCAGCACAATGATAATAGTAAGAGAAAAGTCTAAAGAAGAAGAGAAACATTATCATTATCTGAAACGTACCACATCACCTGTCTAATTTTTGTGGAGTCAATGTTATTGCATGAACATATATGGCTCCCAGGGGAACTGGGTCACTGGTGTTTATTGATGATGTGACTGCTGATAGAAGCAGGAGCATGAATTGTGACGTGCGTAGGGCTACACTCTCTGCTCAGATTCAACTAAATGCTGCAAAACTGATAAGACAGAGCTTGATTGTACACATGGATAAAAACCCAAAACATGCTCCAAAAGCAACCCAAGAATTTGTCAAGGCAAAGAAACGAGATATTCTTCAATGGCCAAGTCTGTAACCTGATCTCAGCTTTTCAGTTATTAAATACAAAGGAGAGGGCAGAGAGATCCACAGACAAGCAGCAGCTGAAGGTGGCTGCTGTAAAAGCCTGGCAGAGCATCTCATGGGAGGAAACAGTGTTTCTGTGGGGACTTCAGGCACTCGCTGACTGCAGAGGACTTTCAAACTTTTAAAAATAATGCTTATTTTTTTAAAAAAATGATGTTAGTTTGTCCAATTAATTTTGAGCCTCTGGAGACGAGGACTGTGTATTAAAAAAGTAAACCCCTTGAATTAAAGCTTAAAGTCTGCGCTTCAGTCACATATTGACTGTCTGATTTGAAACCAACTGTGGTGGTGTACAGAGGCAAATTTCAACAATGTTTGTCCAACAAGTTATGAACCTGAATATGTTTTTCTGTGTTTGTCTTTATTTCTTAATTTCATTTGTTACAGATCATTTTTGGCTCCTTAGATACGAGGACACGATCAATTTAGAAATGAAAGCTTTTCCACTTCCCAACTGCATAACAGCCTTGTTCATGGGCCATCATTCCCTGATGGTCTTGGACCATGTAAGATATTATAGCTAAATTTGACATTAGTATCAACAGCTATACTGAAAACAAAGGCATTTATGAATTTCAGTCCAGGTATGTATGGTGGAAGGTCTCAGAATCCCACTGAACCCCTGAATTATCACGAGTCACATCTATACATCAAGTGTCAGTATCCCAAACCTCAGCACATGCTGCTTCTGACTTCTAACCCTTGTCTACCTTATATTATGAAGGGATTTGCTCATAAAATGTAACTATAGTTATATTTATTATTTAAAGTATTATCCATACTCATAATAAACAAATCAGTTTAAGTTATTTGGCCAACATTTTGGAACCTTACACGAATATCAGTCCTTTAGTTTAGTTTCCCTTGAGTCACCTTATTTTCAGTATTATAATATAACAGGAATGTAGGCCAGAACCTCAGACTACTTGTCTGCAACAACATCACTGCAAAGTGGATACAACTCCTCATCTTTGCCGGTAGTCCTCCTACCTTGCATCTCAAATATCTAAGCCAATCAAACCGGCCCTCTGCGTACTGGAGCGCATGGACATGGTTCTGATTAACTGAGCTGCTTCTCTGGAAATATCTGTCAGGTCAAGTTAGCCATCAACCTGAAGGATGGATGTTGTGGTTACATGAAAGCAAAGAGGCCCAGACAGTGCTTGTGCTTGTTAAGAGCGATGATGCCCTGTAACTAGACAACATCAGTGACTGCTCATAGTGGTCTCCAGTTAATGTGAAGGGAAAGTTTCACGAGGATCTCGAGAATCAGAGATGATGTCTGACCTGCATCTTACCTTGGGGCCAGGTGTTTGTGTGCATCTACACAATGGCAAAGAAATATTCAAAGTGGCTTAAGTGGGACACGTTAGACAACAAGAGGCAGGGCACACAGGTAGCCAGCTTCTAGAAATAGCAAACCCACACACAAGAAAATGTGAAGTGACCAAATACGAGAACAAGATATGAGCTGAAGCACTTAATGAAAGGCAACATTGCAGGAGCGCAAAACGCATTGAAAGCAGCACCTACTTGAAAACAGCCGTCAGTTAAAGGTGATCTCCATCCGTGCAGGTGCTTCATGTGGATGCGGTTTGGTCCAAAAACATGCACTTTTTTTTATTATTACGGACGAGACTATTCGACGCACTACAGCCGTCGAAGGCGTATTATGAAAGCTAATGTTTTCATCTATGTTGTCAGATATCTCCGGTTAAAACCTCTTATTTATAACTATTAATAAACACTAGGGTAATATGAAACCGCTCCGGCATTGAAGTCCCCCACAGACACAGCGGTCCCCACGCCGCCGCTTCTCCACCGCTCAGGATGGATGGGCTGTTGCGTCACGACCAGGTTAGCCAATGAGGAGGGAGAAGTTCCTGTTACTCAAGTATCCAAGACACCCGGTAGGAAGCAAGTAAAACCTAAAATACTTCGATTTTTCTTTTTTTGTTATTGTTGTTTTTTGTTTTGTTTTGTTTTGTTTTTGGCGGGGGTGGAAACGATAAAAGTAAACATGCTGTTCAGTGCCTCGTCTGATTGCTGACATCTATTTTTCTTACTCAAGAATAAATATTATTATAATTATAATTATTATTTTATCTAGGCTATTTAAAAAAAGGGGGGGGGGGGCAATCCACACTCATAATAAACAATATAAGTGGTGGGTGTAGTAAACAGTGAAGGCATGATCCATTAGGTCTCAAAACTATACGCCCTTGCTGCTCTAATAATAGAGTATTATTTGGCGGACAGCAGGCCTGTACGTCTCAAACGTGCGTTTGCCATAGCATATTCACTTCTTAAACAGCCCCAGCTCGCCCTCTAGCGGTGAAACTGAGGATTTAGGGTTCAGTTGTTGATGTGTTTCACTTCCCATTCTCACGTGGTTGACAGCTCTAAAACCCCTATTAGGTGAGGGTATCAATAACAGCTTCAGTCCAAGTAAGAGGCGTGATATGTTCAAGACCTTCTGTAATACTGGCTGTCGCTCTGCTGGCTAACCCCATGTAAACCCGACTGGTGGGAAATATGGCCACCTCTGCTTTCATATGTAAGCCAGATTTTGAAGGAGAGAATTGGGCATCTATCAAAGCATAATAAGAGTGAGGACACAGCTCTGAATCTACAGTTTTAAGGCCACCTCAGAGGCCAAATCAGTTCTCCTCATTAACGCGAGATATAAACCATTTAGGGCAGGTATCTTCAAATCTCATTGGTGTGAGGTCATGGGCTCAGGCAGTATTTGTGGCATTTTTAAAAAGCTGCCAAACATGTCAGAATAACTACAGAGGCATAAGTACTAAGTACTACTGCAGGTATGAGTAATGACAGTAGATTTTGGCACAAAGTTCCAGCCCAAATTCTTTTTTAGAAAAGGTTCCACGACCTCAGTGTCAGCAACTCCTTGTTTTATGACTGTTTATCCTTCCTGCAAAGCTTAGATTAGGTAGATGCAAAATGAGTTTCTCTCATCTACTGAGCCCTAAGATCAGCCATTTTCACCCCTGCTGTTGTTATCGAGTACATTCAGGGTTTGTAATTCAGTACTACTACTTCTTTTAGGATAAAAGTGGCCTTTGTCTGGGTTACTGTAAGCTTTTTGCTGGCACTTTTAACACAGGAAGTGGTTATGAATATGCATTTACAATCTTTCTTATTCTTCCTTAAAATAAGTTTTATGAATGCTGGAAAAGTTAAAACAACATTCCCAGCACCGTGGTTTGGATGAGTAATGCAACTTGCGCATTAGCTGGGTGGAAAGCTGTTTTTCAAGCACCTCGACTGAAAGAGTAGCAGAAAGTGTGAGAAATATATAAATGTGTTTTGGATTTATTTTACTACTAAAAAAGAAAATGAAGATGTGGGCAGTACAACCTCTTGAAAAAAATGTATAGTATATTTGAATTTTTACATTATTTACAATATTTACAAATAAATACATAAAAAATCTCTTTAAAAAAAAAAACAACAGCAACAACCTTGAACCAATAAACCCAGAGCGGCTCAAACTTTGCATGGATATTTATATTTTCTTATAAAACACATTCAGATTACACAGCTTGTGTGATGTTGCAGCAGTGTTTTAGACAAATCACTTAAGGTGGCGCCATTTGATTGGTTATGCATGCCTGGATTTTACAGCTTTGTTTTTGATGCAGCGCGGTGGAAAAAGATCTGATTGCTCAGAATTAATGTTGGAGCCAGAATAAAGGAGCGGGCAGGTTTTAGAAAACAAAACAAAACAGGCAGTTGTGGTCCATAAAGCAGATGTCTGTTTTGTAGATTCTGATGGTGTTTGTGCGTCTCTTTTTCAGGTGGTGATCCAGAAAGAACAGATATTTTTCCTGTAAAGATAAGAATGATTGCACCATTATTACCCTTTGACTTTATCCAGACCATGCATGCAAAATACACGTGTACACACCTTCACACTGCCTATGTACAGCATAGTAATGAACACACTATGAAAACTGTTTTTTTTTTTAAGAATATGTTGCTGAGTTTGACATTTAAGAGCTACATAGAGTTAATGTAAAATAGTCAAAAATGATCAGGAGTATCAGGAAGACAGGTAAATCGATGGACTGCCATGAAATATTTAAGCTTCAGCTGTACCTGCAGTATTTTGTGCCACACTCTAGGTGATCCCTGCAGCTGGCACCGACAGGCTTCAGACTGTTCCAGCGCCACAACAGTGAACGTTTGGTCCGCTGAATTAAGCCATGCCACTCGTCAGGTACAGGC